>NC_041384.1:617044780-617067665 GCF_002162155.2 Triticum dicoccoides | reverse complement strand
AGGACTCTCCTGGCGCGCCCTCCCTTGGCCGGCCAGCCTCCCCCCCCTCTAGTCCTTTATATACAGAGGCAGGGCACCCCAAAGAACACACAAGTTGATCCACGTGATCTATTCCTTAGCCGTGTGTGGTGCCCCCAGCCACCATATTCCTCGATAATACTATAGCGGAGTTTTGGCGAAGCCCTGCTGCTATAGTACATCAAGATCGTCACCACGCCGTCATGCTGACGGAACTCTTCCCCGACACTTTGCTGGATCGGAGTCCGGGGATCGTCATCGAGCTGGACGTGTGCTCGAACTTGGAGGTGCCGTAGTTTCGGTGCTTGATCGGTTGGATCGTGAAGACGTATGACTACTTCCTCTACGTTGTGTCAGCGCTTCCATAGTCGGTCTGCGTTGGGTACATAGACAACACTCTCCCCTCTCGTTGCTATGCATCACATGATCTTGCGTGTGCGTAGGAAATTTTTTGAAATTACTACGAAACCCAACAGTGGCATCTGAGCCTAGGTTATTTATGTTGATGTTATATGCACGAGTAGAACACAAGTGAGTTGTGGGCGATATAAGTCATACTGCCTACCAGCATGTCATACTTTGGTTCGGCAGCATTGTTGGACGAGACGATCGGGACCAACATTACGCGTACGCTTACGCGAGACCGGTTCCCCCGACGTGCTTTGCACATAGGTGGCTTGCGGGCAACTGTCTCTCCAACTTTAGTTGAACCAAGTATGGCTACGCCCGGTCCTTGCGAAGGTTAAAACGGAGTCTATTTGACAAACTATCGTTGTGGTTTTGATGCGTAGGTGAGATTGGTTCTTGCTTAAGCCCGTAGCAGCCACGTAAAACTTGCAACAACAAAGTAGAGGACGTCTAACTTGTTTTTGCAGGGCATGTTGTGATGTGATATGGTCAAGACATGATGCTGAATTTTATTGTATGAGATGATCATGTTTTGTAACCGAGTTATCGGCAACTGGCAGGAGCCTTATGGTTGTCGCTTTATTGTATGCAATGAAATCGCGATGTAATGCTTTACTTTATCACTAAGCGGTAGCGATAGTCATAGAAGCACAAACTTGGCGAGACGACAACGATGCTACAATGGAGATCAAGGTGTCACGCCGGTAATGATGGTGATCACGACGGTGCTTCGGAGATGGATATCACAAGCACAAGATGATGATGGCCATATCATATCACTTATATTGGTTGCATGTGATGTTTATCCTTTTATGCATCTTATCTTTCCAAACCACAGTTCATAAGGCGTCGTCTCAATGGATTTTGATGGTGCCCTATTTAACGTGAATGCGGTCGTCTCTAAAGCATAACCCCAAAACGATAGCGGTAAATTAGTAAGAGACATCATAGATTGCACCATATCAAGTAAAGTACGATTACGACATTCGGACACACCATTACGTTGTGGTGTTCCGGGTGGCGTGAGTTGCGAAACTACTCCGCATTGTTTCAAATGTACACCAAACTCGTAACTCAAATATTCTCCTCCACGATCAGATCGTAGGAATTTTATTTTCTTGTTACGATGATTTTCAACTTCACTCTGAAATTCTTTGAACTTTTCAAATGTTTTAGACTTATGTTTCATTAAGTAGATATACCCATATCTGCTTAAGTCATCTGTGAAGGTGAGAAAATAACGATATCCGCCACGAGCCTCAACATTCATCGGACCACATATATCTGTATGTATGATTTCCAACAAATCTGTTGCTCTCTCCGTAGTACCGCAGAACGGTGTTTTTGTCATCTTACCCATAAGGCACGGTTCACAAGTACCAAGTGATTCATAATCAAGTGGTTCCAAAAGTCCATCAGTATGGAGTTTCTTCATGCGCTTTACACCGATATGACCTAAACGGCAGTGCCACAAATAAGTTGCACTATCATTATCAACTCTGCATCTTTTGGCTTCAACATTATGAATGTGTGTGTCACTACTATGGAGATTTAATAAGAATAGACCATTCTTCATGGGTGCATGACCATAAAAGATTTTACTCATATAAATAGAACAACCATTATTCTCTGATTTAAATGAATAACCGTCTCGCATCAAGCAAGAACCAGATATAATGTTCATGCTCAACACTGGCACCAAATAACAATTATTTAGGTCTAATACTAATCCCGAAGGTAGATGTAGAGGTAGCGTGCCGACCGCGATCACATCGACTTTGGAACCATTTCCCACGCGCATCGTCACCTCGTCCTTAGCCAATCTTCGCTTAATCCGTAGTCCCTGTTTCGAGTTGCAAATGTTAGCAATAGAACTAGTATCAAATACCCAGGTGCTACTGCGAGCATTAGTAAGGTACACAGCAATAACATGTATATCGCATATACCTTTGTTCACCTTGCCATCCTTCTTATCCGCCAAATGCTTGGGGCAGTTCCGCTTCCAGTGACCAGTCTGCTTGCAGTAGAAGCACTCAGTTTCAGGCTTAGGTCCAGATTTGGGTTTCTTATCTTGAGCAGCAACTTGCTTGCTGTTCTTTTTGAAGTTCCCCTTATTCTTCCCTTTGCCCTTTTTCTTGAAACTAGTGGTCTTGTTGACCATCAACACTTGATGCTCCTTCTTGATTTCTACCTCCGCAGCTTTCAGCATTGCGAAGAGCTCGGGAATAGTCTTATTCATCCCTTGCATATTATAGTTCATCACGAAGCTCTTGTAGCTAGGTGGCAATGATTGGAGAATTCTGTCAATGACGCAATCATCTGGAAGATTAACTCCCAATTGAATCAAGTGATTATTATACCCAGACATTTTGAGTATATGCTCACTGACAGAACTGTTCTCCTCCATCTTGCAGCTATAGAACTTATTGGAGACTTCATATCTCTCAATCCGGGCATTTGCTTGAAATATTAACTTCAACTCCTAGAACATCTCATATGCTCCATGACGTTCAAAACATTGTTGAAGTCCCGATTCTAAGACGTAAAGCATGGCACACAGAACTATCGAGTAGTCATCAGCTTTGGTCTGCCAGATGTTCATAACATCTGGTGTTGCACCAGCAGCAGGCGTGGCACCCAGCGGTGCTTCCAGGACGTAATTCTTCTGTGCAGCAATAAGGATAATCCTCAAGTTATGGACCCAGTCCGTGTAATTGCTACCATCAAGGAACTTTGCTTTCTTAAGGAACGCATTAAAATTCAACGGAACAACAGCACGGGCCATCTATCTACAATCAAACATAAACAAGCAAGATACTATCAGGTACTAAGTTCATGATAAATTTAAGTTCAATTAATCATATTACTAAAGAACTCCCACTTAGATAGACATCCCTCTAATCCTCTAAGTGATCACGTGATCCAAATCAACTAAACCATGTCCGATCATCACGTGAGATGGAGTAGTTTCATTGGTGAACATCACTATGTTGATCATATCTACCATATGATTCACGCTCGACCTTTCGGTCTCCGTGTTTCGAGGCCATATCTGTATATGCTTGGCTCGTCAAGTATAACCTGAGTATTCCGCGTGTGCAACTGTTTTTGCACCCATTGTATTTGAACGTAGAGCCTATCACACCCGATCATCACGTGGTGTCTCAGCACAAAGAACTTTCGCAACAGTACATACTCAGGGAGAACAGTTCTTGATAATTAGTGAGAGATCATCTTAAAATGCTACCGTCAATCAAAGCAAGATAAGATGTATAAAAGATAAACATCACATGCAATTAATATAAGTGATATGATATGGCCATCATCATCTTGTGCTTGTGATCTCCATCTTCGAAGCATTGTCATGATCACCATCGTCACCGGCGCGACACCTTGATCATCATCGTAGCATCGTTGTCGTCTTGCCAATCTTATGCTTCCACGACTATCACTACCTCTTAGTGATAAAGTAAAGCATTACAGTGCAATTGCATTGCATACAATAAAGCGACAACCATATGGCTCCTGCCAGTTGCCGATAACTCAGTTACAAAACATGATCATCTCATACAATAAAATTTAGCATCATGTCTTGACCATATCACATCACAACATACCCTGCAAAAACAAGTTATACGTCCTCTACTTTGTTGTTGCAAGTTTTACGTGGCTGCTACGGGCTTAGCAAGAACCGTTCTTACCTACGCATCAAAACCACAATGATAGTTTGTCAAGTTGGTGATGTTTTAACCTTCGCAAGGACCGGGTGTAGCCACAGTTGGTTCAACTAAAGTTGTTGAAACTGACACCCGCTAGCCACCTTTGTGCAAAGCACGTCGGGAGAACCAGTCTCGCGTAAGCGTATGTGTAATGTCGGTCCGGGCCGCTTCGTCCAACAATACCGCTGAACCAAAGTATGACATGCTGGTAAGCAGTATGACTTATATCGCCCACAACTCACTTGTGTTCTACTCGTGCATATAACATCAACGCATAAAACCTAGGCTCGGATGCCACTGTTGGGGAACGTAGTAATTTCAAAATTTTCCTACGCACATGCAAGATCATGGTGATGCATAGCAACGAGAGGGGAGAGTGTGATCTACGTACCCTCGTAGACTGACAGCGGAAGCGTTATGACAACGCGGTTGATGTAGTCGTGCGTCTTCACGGCCCGACCGATCAAGCACCGAAACTACGGCACCTCCGAGTTCTAGCACACGTTCAGCTCGATGACGATCCCCGGACTCCGATCCAGCAAAGTGTTGAGGAAGAGTTCCGTCAGCACGACAGCGTGGTGACGATCTTGATGTTCTACTGTTGCAGGGCTTCGCCTAAGCACCACTACAATATTATCGAGGACTATGGTGGAAGGGGGCACCGCACACGGCTAAGAGAACGATCTTAGAGATCAACTTGTGTGTCTAGGAGTGCCCCTGCCCCCGTATATAAAGGAGCCAAGGGGGGTGCGGCCGGCCCTAGGAGGAGGCGTGCAGGAGGAGTCCTACTCCTACCGGGAGTAGGACTCCCCCCTTTCCCTAGTTGGATTAGGACTTGGGGAAGAAGGAAGAGAGGGAAGAAAGGAAAGGGGGGCGCCCCCCCCCCTCCTTGTCCAATTCTGACTTGGGGGGAGGGGCGCGCGGCAGCCCCTAGGCCTCCTCTCCTCTTCCTCCACTAGGCCCATTAAGGCCCATTAGGTTATTGGGGGGTTCCGGTAACCTCCTGGTACTCCAGTAAGATGCCGATTTCACCCGGAACACTTCCGATGTCCAAACATAGGCTTCCAATATATCAATCTTTATGTCTTGACCATTTCGAAACTCCTCGTCATGTCCGTGATCACATTCGGGACTCCGAACTAACTTCAGTACATCAAAATATATAAACTCATAATGAAACTGTCATCGTAATGTTAAGCATGCGGACCCTACGGGTTCGAGAACAATGCAGACATGACCGAGACATGTCTCCGGTCAATAACCAATACCGGAACCTGGATGCTCATATTGGTTCCCACATATTCTACGAAGATCTTTTATCGGTCAGACCGCATAACAACATACTTTGTTCCCTTTGTCATCGGTATGTTACTTGCCCGAGATTCGATCGTCGGTATCTCAATCCCTAGTTCAATATCGTTACCGGCAAGTCTCTTTACTCATTTCGTAATACATCATCTCACAACTAACTCATTAGTTTCAATGCTTGCAAGGCTTATGTGATGTGCATTATCGAGAGGGCCCAGAGATACCTCTCCGACAATCGGAGTGACAAATCCTAATCTCGAAATACGCCAACCCAACATGTACCTTTGGAGACACCTTTAGAGCTCCTTTATAATCACCCAGTTATGTTGTGACGTTTGGTAGCACACAAAGTGTTCCTCCGGCAAACGGGAGTTGCATAATCTCATAGTCATAGGAACATGTATAAGTCATGAAGAAAGCAATAGCAACATACTAAATGATTGGGTGCTAAGCTAATGGAATGGGTCATGTCAATCACATCATTCTCCTAATAATGTGATCCCATTAATCAAATGACAACACATGTCTATGGTTAGGAAACATAACCATCTTTGATTAACGAGCTAGTCAAGTAGAGGCATACTAGTGACGTTTAGTTTGTCTATGTATTCACACAAGTATTATGTTTCCGGATAATACAATTCTAGCATGAACAATAAACATTTATCATGATATAAGGAAATAAAATAATAACTTTATTATTGCCTCTAGGGCATATTTCCTTCAGTTCATTACGGGCCAGTTTCACCACGGGCCGTTAATGGGTGTAATGTGATACACTATTCATTACGGGCCAGTTTCACCACGGGCCGTTAGTAGGCCAAGAGTTACATAGGGCCTCATATAGGTCGAAAGACGTCATGGGCCATACATGGGCCAGAAGTGAAAACGGGCTGGAATCATATTGGATGGCCCAGATGACGCTACTAGGCCTAATTCGGATAGGGTGTAACGGGCCTTGGGTTAGCGGGCTGTAAATGAGCTATATTCGAACACGCCGTTAACAGGCTTTCCATGGGCTGGCCCGCCAGCTTTTGACCAAGTCAAACGGGCCGGCCTTTTCGCAGGAATGGGCCTCTATTGGGCCATGCCACGTGTCGATGTATCATAGGCGCCTTCTGTCCAATGAGTGGTTGACATCTGTCCCAACGATGAGCCGACACGTGTTTCCTCCAGCCAATGATGATTTTACACGTGGAAAATCCCCATTGGTTGGGGCTGTTAATGGGTTATCGGATCCAAAACCCGACCCGATAGCTTAACGGCATTCCGTTACGGTGGATGCCACGTGTCGGTCACCCTTGACGAAAGCACTTCTGTGACGCGCGATTTATCATCATGGAAGTGGACACTTTCGTGATGATAATTTTGGTAATGTCATGGAACACTTCTACGACAGCACATGTATGACTATCTTGATTCTGTCATAAATTTGTCATGGATGTACATGCATGACAAAAAAAGCGACCTACTGTGACAAACACGTATCATCACGGAAGTGTATTTTTTGTAGTGTTGAGGACAAGCAAAGGTTTAAGCTTAGGGGAGTTGATACGTTTCCATCGTATCTACTTTTCCAAACACTTTTGCCCTTGTTTTGGACTCTAACTTGAATGATTTGAATGGAACTAACCCGGATTGACACTGTTTTTAGTAGAATTGCCATGGTGTTATTTTTGTGCAGAAATAAAAGTTCTCGGAATGACCTAGAAATCAACAGAGATTATTTTTGGAATATATAAAAAATACTGGCAAAAGAATCAACGTCAGGGGGGCCATACCCTGTCCACGAGGGTGGGGGCGCGCCTACCTCCTGGGCGCGCCCTCTACCTCGTGGGCCCCCTGATGCTCCACCGACCTCAACTCCAACTCCATATATTCGTGTTCGGGGAGAAAAAAACAGAAAGAAGGATTCATCGCGTTTTACGATACAGAGCCGCCGCCAAGCCCTAAACTCTCTCGGGAGGGCTGATCTGGAGTCTATTCGGGGCTCCGGAGAGGGGAATCCGTTGCCATCGTCATCATCAACCTTCCTCCATCACCAATTTCATGATGCTCACCGCCGTGCGTGAGTAATTCCATCGTAGGCTTGTTGGACGGTGATGGGTTGGATGATATTTATCATGTAATCGAGTTAGTTTTGTTAGGGTTTGATCCCTAGTATACATTATGTTCTGAGATTGATGTTGCTATGACTTTGCTATGCTTAATGCTTATCACTAGGGCCCGAGTGCCATGATTTCAGATCTGAACCTATTATGTTTTCATGAATATATGTGAGTTATTGATCCTATCTTGCAAGTCTATAGTCACCTATTATGTGTTATGATCTGTTAACCCCGGAGTGACAATAATCGGGATACTTACCGGTGATGACCGTAGTTTGAGGAGTTCATGTATTCACTATGTGCTAATGCTTTGGTCCGGTACTCTATTAAAAGGAGGCCTTAATATCCCTTAGTTTCCAATAGGACCCCGCTGCCACGGGAGGGTAGGACAAAAGATGTCATGCAAGTTCTTTTCCATAAGCACGTATGACTATATTCGAAATACATGCCTACATTACATTGATGAACTGGAGCTAGTTCTGTGTCACCCTATGCTATAATTGTTGCATGACTGATCGCATCCGACATAATTCTCCATCACCGATCCATTGCCTACGAGCTTTTCATATATTGTTCTTCGCTTATTTACGTTTCCGTTGCTACTGTTACAATCACTATAAAACCAAAACTGCTACCGTTACTTTTGCTACCGTTACCACTACTATCATATTACTTTGCTACTAAATACTTTGCTGCAAATATTAAGTTTCCAGGTGTGGTTGAATTGACAACTCAACTGCTAATATTTGAGAATATTATTTGGCTCCCCTTGTGTCGAATCAATAAATTTGGGTTGAATACTCTACCCTCGAAAACTGTTGTGGTCCCCTATACTTGTGGGTTATCAGTCCGAACATCGTAACCATACTTCATTAGATATGGTGCGATCTATGATGTCTCTTACCGATTTACCGCTATCGTTTTGGGGTTATGCTTTAGAGACGGCTGCATTCACGTCAAATAGGGCACCATCTAAATCCGTTGAGACGACGCCATATGAACTATTGTTTGGCAAGAAACATAAGCTGTCATTTCTTAAAGTTTGGGGCTGCGATGCTTATGTGAAAAAGCTTCAACCTGATAAGCTCGAACCCAAATCGAAGAAATGTGTCTTCATAGGATACCCAAAGGAAATTGTTGGGTACACCTTCTATCAAAGATTCGAAGGCAAGATATTCGTTGCTAAGAATGGATCCTTTCTAGAGAAGAAGTTTCTCTCGAAAGAAGTGAGTGGGAGGAAAGTAGAACTTGATGAGGTAGTTGTACCTTCTCCTTAATTGGAAAGTAGTTCATCACATAAATCAGTTCCAGTGATTCCTACACCAATTAGTGAGGAAGTTAATGATGATGATCATGAAACTTCAGATCAAGTTACTATCGAGCCTCATAGGTCAACCAGAGTACGGTCCGCACCAGAGTGGTATGGTGATCATGTTCTGGAGGTCATGTTACTTGACCATGACGAACCTACGAACTATGGGGAAGCGATGATCAGCCTAGATTCCACGAAATGGCTTGAGGCCATGAAATCTGAGATGGGATCCATGTATGAGAACAAAGTGTGGACTTTGGTTGACTTGCCTGATGATCGGCAAGCCATAAACAATAAATGGATCTTCAAGAAGAAGACTGACGCTGGCGGTAATGTTACTGTCTACAAAGCTCGACTTTGTTGCGAAAGGTTTTCGACAAGTTCAAGGAGTTGACTACGATGAGACCTTCTCACCCGTAGTGATGCTTAACTCTGTCCGAATCATGTTAGCAATTTCCGCATTTTATGATTATGAAATTTGGCAAATGGATGTCAAAACTGTATTCCTTAATGGATTTCTTAAAGAAGAGTGGTATATGATGCAACCAGAAGGTTTTGTTGATCCTAAAGGTGCTAAACAAAGTGTGCAAACTCCAGCGATCCATTCATGGACTGGTGCAAGCCTCTCGGAGTTGGAATATACGCTTTTATAGTCTGATCAAAGCATATGGTTCTATACCGACTTTTGGAGAAGCCTGTATTTACAAGAAAGTGAGTGGGAGCTCTATAGCATTTCTAATATTATATGTGGATGACATATTGTTGATTGGAAATAATACAGAATTTCTGGATAGCATAAAAGGATACTTGAATAAGAATTTATCAATGAAAGACCTCGGTGAAGCTGCTTATATATTGGGCATCAAGATCTATAGAGATAGATCAATATGCTTAATTGGACTTTCGCAAAGCATATACCTTGATAAAGTTTTGAATAAGTTCAAAATGGATCAGTCAAAGAAAGGGTTCTTGCCTGTGTTACAAGGTGTGAAGTTGAGTCAGACTCAATGCCCGACCACTGCAGAAGATAGAGAGAAAATGAAAGTCATTTCCTATGCCTCAGCCATAGGTTCTATCATGTATGCAATGCTGTGTACTAGACCTGATGTGTGCATTGCTATAAGTTTAGCAGGGAGGTACCAAAGTAATCCAGGAGTGGATCACTGGACTGCGGTCAAGACCATCCTGAAATACCTGAAAAGGACTAACGATATGTTTCTCGCTTATGGAGGTGACAAAGAGCTTATCATAAATGGTTACGTCGATGCAAGCTTTGACACTGATCCGGATGACTCTAAGTCACAAACCGGATACGTATATATATTGAATGGTGGTGTTGTAAGTTGGTGCAGTTCCAAGCAGAGCATCATGATAGGATCTACCTGTGAAGAGGAGTACATAGCTGCTTCAGAAGCAACAAATGAAGGAGTCTGGACGAAGGAGTTCATATCCAATCTAGGTGTAATACCTAATGCATCGGGGCCAATGAAAATCTTTTGCGACAATACTGGAGCAATTGCCTTGGCGAAGGAATCCAGATTTCACAAGAGAACCAAACACATCAAGAGATGCTTCAGTTCCATCCGCGATCAAGTCAAAGAGGGAGACATAGAGATTTGCAAGATACATAAGGATCTGAATGTTGCAGACCCATTGACTAAGCCTCTTCCAGGAGCAAAACGTGATCATCACCAAGACTCTTTGGGTGTTAGAATCATTACTATGTAATCTAGATTATTGACTCTACTTCAAGTGGGAGACTGAAGGAAATATGCCCTAGAGGCAATAATAAAGTTGTTATTTATATTTCCTTATATGATGATAAATGTTTATTATTCATGCTAGAATTGTATTAACCGAAAACTTAGTACATGTGTGAATACGTAGACAAAACAGAGTGTCCCTAGTATGCCACTACTTGACTAGCTCGTTAATCAAAGATGGTTAAGTTTCCTGACCATAGACATGTGTTGTCATTTGATGAACGGGATCACATCATTAGAGAATGATGTGATGGACAAGACCCATCTGTTAGCTTTGCATAATGATTTTTTAGTTTTATTGCTATTGCTTTCTTCATGACTTATACATATTCCTCTGACTATGAGATTATGCAACTCCCAAATACCGGAGGAACACCTTGTGTGCTATCAAACGTCACAACATAACTGGGTGATTATAAAGATGCTCTATAGGTGTCTCCGAAGGTGTTTGTTGGGTTGGCATAGATCAAGACTAGGATTTGTCACTCCGAGTATCGGAGAGGTATCTCTGGGCCCTCTCGGTAATGCACATCACTATAAGCCTTGCAAGCAATGTGACTAATGAGTTAGTTGTGGGATGATGTATTACGGAATGAGTAAAGAGACTTGCCGGTAATGAGATTGAACTAGGTATGATGGTACCGACGATCGAATCTCGGGCAAGTAACATACCGATGACAAAGGGAATAACGTATGTTGTTATGCGATTTGACCGACAAAGATCTTCGTACAATATGTAAGAACCAATATGAGCATCCAGGTTCCGCTATTGGTTATTGACCTGAGATGTGTCTCGGTCATGTCTACATAGTTCTCGAACTCGTAGGGTCCACACGCTTAATGTTCAATGATGATTTGCATTATGAGTTATGTGTTTTGGTGACCAAAGTTTGTTCGGAGTCCCGGATGGAATCATGGACATGACGAGGAGTCTCGAAATGGTCAAGAGGTAAATATTCATATATTGGAAGGTTATATACGGACACCGGAATGGTTCCGAAGAAGTTCGGGGAATTTTCGGAGTACCGGGAGGTTACCGGAATCCCCCGGGAAAGTTAATGGGCCTCATGGGCCATATTGGAGAGAGGGAGGAAGGCATCAATAGGAGGCACACGCCTCCCCCCTGCCCAATCCGAATTGGACAAGGGGTGGGGGCGCGACCCCCCCCCCTTTACTTCTCCCTCTCCCCTCTTTCCCCTTTCCCCTCTCCGTTGGAAGGAGGGGGGCGAATCCTACTAGGAGTGGAGTCCTAGTAGGACTCCCCCCCATGGCGCGCCACCCCTTGGGCCGGTCACCTCCTCCTCCCCTCCTTTATATACGGGGCAGGCGGCACCCCAAAGGCACACCAATAGTTCTCTTATCCGTGTGCAGTGCCCCCCTCCACGGTTTACTCCTTCGATCATAGCGTTGTAGTGCTTAGGCGAAGCCCTGCGCGGATCACATCACCATCACCGTCACCACGCCACCGTGTTGACGGAACTCTCCCTCGACCCTCTGCTGGATCAAGAGTTTGAGGGAAGTCATCGAGCTGAACGTGTGCTGAACACGGAGGTGCCGTACGTTCGGTACTTGGATCGGTTGGATCGTGAAGACATTCGACTACATCAACCGCGTTAACCTAACGCTTCCACTTTCGGTCTACGAGGGTACGTGGACACACTCTCCCCCTCTCATTGATATGCATCTCCTAGATAGATCTTGCATGATCGTAGGAAATTTTTTGAATTGCATGCTACGTTCCCCAACATATTATGCATAAATACATTGTAAATATCAGTAGAAAAACATGATGCCAGATGGACATATCAAGGTCCCAGGCAGGAGGCCTCGCCTTTCGATCTAGGGTTGTTGTTTTGCTCCGCCTTCTTAAGGAAAAATTTGTCTAACTACGTTTGTACTTGAATATATTCGCTTTCATGGCTAATGTATTATGGGTCCTTGTGGTCCTGACATGTAATATAACGATTTATATTTATATTTGTGTCGTAGAGTTGTGTTGTGATATTGACGTGACTCAGCATTCGTGATCGTGCATGATGCGTTTATGGTTAGTGCACGGTTATAAATGGGGTGTCCCACTTAGGGTTTGGTAATTTATTTCACTCCAGCAATCTGTCCATGAACGAACTAATCACATAATGCTTTCCTCTAGGTCGTTAAATGTGAAGTGATATGCAACCTATGTTCGCACATCATCACTAAATAATTACACCACAACAAATATCAATACATTGAATTAGTCTCCAAGAGGGCAAACGTGCTCCGCTTCTGTTTTGCCTCATAGCGGTGGCGGGAAAAATCTGTAAATTCCCTCACATAGTTCTAGGTCAGGAGAAAATTATAGGCCAGAGGGTGTCGAGAGGCGGTGGCCAGGGGCCCCATGCGGCCCCACCATCTTCTGGTATCTGGCTTCTTTATAGTGAAAATAATTTCTGGGATTTTCTTGGAATTTTTGGAACTCTGAAAAATTGTTCTTTCTTCTGGTACATTTTGCTCTTGTTTTCCTATTGTTCGGTAATTTCCTAAGAATTTTCCTATTTGTGTGTGTCATGCAAATTGAAGGGAACAAGAGATTAGAATTGAGCAATGTAAAATATCATTGATAAAGAGTAAATTATAATAAAAATAGTGATGCAAAATGGATGTATTACCCCCCGCCCCAAGTTAGTTGGGGCAGTCTATCTGGAGATCGGCTCCGGGAGGTTGTCTCGACACCAAAAGACACACTATGTGCCTTTCTCGGCTGGCACGCTTGGATGATGTATTCTCGTCAGTTGTCCCTGAGTGTCATGTGATATCCTTGCTTGGACCCATAGATCTTAATACTATGATTGGGTTTACCTTAGTGAATTCTTAGTATTTTTGGGTGCTTGCTAAAGGTTTCAATCATAAGAATATGTTAGTCAATAGATTTTGTTGCATGTTAGCATAACACTCTCTCACATATAAAACTGCAATGCATGATTATCGGTTATAGTATCACGTCCAACATCTATAGACCGTTAGCATGAGAGAATATGATTCCTACTTTTAGCTCCTTTGGGATATCCACACTTCATACTTACCTTCTCTACATTTGAAAGTGCCACAACAATTCCTTGCACTTGGGGATATCAGGGACCCACTATTTGCAGCTGGGCCCGAGTGGCTAACTCTTCGCCCAGTCAGGAGACAAATTGTGTGCCTTGCTCGCCTAGCACGCCTGGATGTCGTATCCCCGTCACAACTTGGTGCCACCAAAGGCGACATCAGATCTAAAGAGAAGCATGACGATGCTATGGTGTGAGAACAAGTGGCTAACGCGAGTGACCGACTATTTGGCATGTGACAAGATGAGTTTGTGCGTTCGTTGTGGTGTCAACCTGTTGAAGGATGGAATCGGATCCACTAGTTATAGAAGAACCGATGATGATACATTTCAGTTCTTTTCTATGATGGTAACGTCTGAATCAACCTCATCGGTGGTCTTCTTCGGTCCATTCGAGTTCCTAGCCAGGAACGACGGTGTGGACGTCTGTAACAGTTCACGTTTGGTTTTACGTTCATCAACTGAGCAATTCTCTTAGAAGTGTTTAGATTACAATTCAAACACAAAATTGTTTGAAAATTTGGATGGGCAACATAGATACCAGCAGGTAGGGGTCTATTGATTGGGGGGCATATCAGGTGCTACCATGCTATCATTTTTCAAAAAAACTTATTTAAATGTTTCAAAAAATGTGATTTTCACAAGACTTATGTTTACAATCGTTAACGAAAAGTTCAAATGAAAATTTGAAATACACATCAAAAAACAAAAAGGATAAATCTGAATTTGAATAGTGTCATTTTTGCTTTTGCCTTTTTGAGACACTATTCATGCTGAATTTGTCTTTTTTTCTGGATGCGTACTTCGAATTTTGACTTGAACCTTTTACAGATTGTAGATACATCTCTAGTGAATACTCGCAATTGTTTTCAGAATTTCTTGAAACTTTAAAATGTGTTTTTTTCTAAGAAAGGTAGCATGGGAGCACATAATGGGTGGGTGCACGGCATATCTACCCTTTTTGTGTTTTTTTCCAGGAAACTTCGAGCTTTATTCAAACAATCTATGTTCCCGCACGATCAGCCAAAGCGTTGGTCATGAGGAAGCCAGGAGGGGAGTCCATCCAACTGTCAGTAATGCCAAGGGTGCAAGCATGCTTAGCACACAAATGGGCCGACACATTGGAGTTTCTCAATACATGTTGAACATCAAACGAAAGAAAAGATAAGGCTAGCTCTTCTATTTCTAGTAATAATGGCGCTACCATGGAGCGCGAAAAACGTCGTGAGTGCCATAGCTGAACCACTTCTAAGCAATTTGTTTCCATGAGCACTTGCAAGAAGCCTCAAAGCTGTGCGAAAATCACCCGATCTCGCATAGCAAACACTTCTGCTATTATGGGATCCATGATATCGGGGTATGGTTTGCTCCATGCGGCAATGAAGGTAGAGGAAGTTCGTGCCACTCCTCCAGCTCCATTCTTATGTTGAATCACTAAGACACTAGCATTTGTGTTCACTTTTACCCAGCCTTGATCAGGTGGCCTCCAACCATAGCCAGGTAAAACCTTGGTCTATTCCAAGGGAAGCTCCAACAAGGCAAGAGCTTCTCTTATGCGCTTGAGAGACTGCGCCGGGTTCATACTCACTCTGTCATGTGTTATATTATTGCGAGAGGTCCATATAGCCCACATAACAGTGACAATTTTCGCCCGATCACTCTCTGAGAACTGGGAGTCATAAAGAATATCCTTGCACCAAGTGATAGGATGTAATTCCGGTAGCTTGACCTGCAGCCAATTCCGTGCTTCTATCCAGAATGTTTCAGCATGTGAACACTTGATCAATGCATGCATCAAATCTTCATCCGCTCACACGCAAACTTTGGAATGTGCTAATGTTGCAATATGCATGTACTGTAGCGTTCTCTCCACCGGAAGGATACCACGGAGGGCCCTCCACCAGAACACACGCACCTTAAGTAGCACTTTGAGCTTCCATAGTCACATCCATAACTGCTTATTATTCTCTGAAGATTCTATAATCAACCCTTCCTCTAGAGCTAAAGGCTCGTTATGAGTCATTAGAGCACGATACACTGACTTCACAGTATAGGAACCCGATATCTCATGAGCCCAAGCCCAATGGTCATCACCACCTCCTTGTCTAAGAGGAATGTTCAAAATAGCATCAGCATCCAGTGGTATGAAATTATCTCGAACTAGGCCAGCTTTCCAAGACCAAGTCACATCATCGATCAAGTCTGAAACTAAATTAATAGGTGCTGAACTGATCTGTGTAGTGGGCCGCAACGACAGCTTGCCTGGTAGCCATCTATCCTACCACACGCGTGTGGACGAGCCATTGTCGATCCTCTTTAGCAGGCCAATATCCAGTGCCGCCCTCCCGGCAACGATCGCTCGCCAGGTAGCCGAGGCGTTTCTAGGAACAGTAGCATGCATAAAGTCCGTGTTCGGGAAGTAACAGCCTTTTAGCACCCCGAGAGCACAAGGAATTCGGGCTGGTGATTAGCCTCCAGCCGTGTTTCCCTAGCAATGCAATATTGAAGCATTCCAGATCACGGAACCCCATTCCTCCTCTAATTTTTTGAAGTGACAAGGACTTCCAATCTATCCAATGTAGAGATCGTCAATCAATTGAATTGTTCCACCAAAACTTTGCCATTGGGAGGAAATGTTTTTGTACACTTTTTCGTGAGTTTGAAGCAGCTCATGGTATATGTTGGTACCGTTTGTGCTTTTGACTTGATGAGCACTTCCCTCACCACGCAAGACACCAGTCTTTCTGTACCCCCATTCAACGTTGACCTCACCCTTTCTCCAATGAAATCAAAGGTTCCTGAGTTGATCCGTCCAACTGCTGTGGGGAGGCCTAAGTATCTTTCATTGAACGCCTAAACTGAAATACCCGTCACAGTTTTAACCATTGCTCGTACTGAACTAGGAGTGTTTGGACTAAAAAATATAGAGCTCTTATCTTCGTTAACACACTGTCCTGAACACTCAACATAAATCCTCAAAATATTGTTTAGCCGCTCTGCACTCTCCAGCTTAGCTTGCATGAAGATAAGACTATCGTCTGCAAACAGTAGATGATTAATTCACAATGACTGGGTGCACACTCGAATCCCCTTGTCCGCATACACTCCACCAAATCTGTTTAATAGTGATGTGAAGCCCTCTGCACACAGAAGGAATATATAAGGTGACATGGGACATCCTTGCCTAAAGCCCCTAGAGGGGGTGAAGAACGGCAATAACTCCCCATTCACACGAACTGCAAATTGCACTGATGTTACACACTTCATTATCAGCCGGATAAAGGACGAACTAGAACCCAATTTGGACATGATCGCCTGGAGGTAATGCCATTCGACGCGGTCATAAGCTTTCATCATGTCCAACTTTACAGCACATACCCAATTCTTTCCCGTCCTCCTCTTCTTCGTAGCATGAATACTCCCATAAGCAATAAGAACATTATCTGTAATGAGTCGCCCAGGCACAAACGCATTTTTCTCCTCACTTACAACGTCATCGAGAAAATATCTCATCATGTTAACAATACATTTTGCTGCAATCTTGTATAACACAGGACACAGAGAAATAGGTCTATACTGGGTTATTCGTTGTGGGTGCCGAACCTTAGGGATGAGGGTGATGGATGTGTCATTCATACCTTCTAGTAGCTCGCCCCCATTCAAAAAGCTCAACACTACCGGTACTATATCATCTTTCAAGAGCAACCAGTGTCTTTGAAAAATCCTGCAGTAAATCCATCCACTACGGGTGCTTTGGATGGGGCCATCTGAAACAGCGCCACCCTCACTTCTTTTGCCATAAACGGCTTATCTAGATGTGCATTCGTAGGTGTTGTCACCCTATTTGGAACTAAGTCCAGCAGTTCATCCAGGGGTCTGACTCCTTGAGATGTATACAAGGTTGTGTAGAACTGTTGTACCTCATCTTGGTCATCTGCCAATGACTGGCATACCGACCCATCTGCCCGCACAAGTCCTTCAATTTTGTTCATTCTCCTGCATTGAGCTGCTTGTGCATGAAAAAAAATTGTATTCCTATCTCCCTCGCGCAAGTATGGTACCCTGGACCTCTAGCGCATCCAGATCTCCTCCTGGTGAAGTGCCTCACATAGCTTATTAACCGTGGCCTTCTCTTCATCAGAGGAACCTCTCCTGCCCGCACGGCTTCTAAGCTGGTTCAACCTTTGTAGAAGCTTCCTTAATTTGGCCGTTAGGCTACCAAACTCACGTGCGCCCCATGTGGATAACGAGCTCTGCATATTATTAAGCGCATTAATCACTCCAGACAGGCCATTGATACGTCACCAACGTATGTATAATTTATGAAGTATTCATGCTATTATATCATCAACCTTGGATGTTTTATGTGCATTTATATGCTATTTTATACGGTTTTTGGGACTAACCTATTAACCTAGAGCCCAGTGCCAGTTTCTGTTTTTTCCTTGTTTTTGACTTTTACAGAAAAGGAATATCAAACGGAGTCCAATTGACGTGCCAATTTTTGACGATTTTTTATGGACCAAAACAAGACCCCAGAGTAAAAGAGTTGGGCCAGAAGAGTCCCGGGCTGTCCACGAGGGTGGGGGCGCGCCCACCCCCCTGGGCGTGGGCCCCTGCCTTGTGCACGCCTCAGGCACCTCCTTGACGTGAGACTGATGCCAAAAGTTCCTATAAATACAGAAACCTCGGAAAATTAACCTAGATCGGGAGTTACGCCACCAGAAGCCTCCGTAGCCACTGAAAACCAATCTAGGCCCTCTCTAGCACCTTGTCGGAGGGGGCCATCATCACCGGAGGGCATGGAGGAGGATCCCGGAGGGGCCATCATCACCATGAAGGCCAAGGACCAGAGGGAGAACCTCTCCCCATCTAGGGGGGAGGCCATGGAGAAGGAAGCACAAGGGGGAGAACCTCTCCTCCTCTCTCTCGGTGGCACCGAAGTGCCATCGGGAGGGGAATCATCACCGCGGTGATCGTCTTCATCAACATCACCATCATCATCATCACCCTCATCTCTTTTACGCGGTCCACTCTCCCGCACCCCGCTGTAATCCCTACTTGAACATGGTGCTTTATGCCACATATTATGATCCAGTGATGTGTTGCCATCCTATGATGTTTTGAGTAGTTATCCTTTGTCTTTTGGTTGATGATCTAGATTGGTATGAGTTGTATGTTTTACTTTGGTGCTGTCCTATGGTGCCCTCCGTGTCGCGCAAGCGTGAGGGGTTCCCAATGTAGGGTGTTGCAATACGTTTATGATTCGCTTATAGTGGGTTGCGTGAGTGACTGAAACACAAACCCGAGTAAGGGGGTTGTTGCGTATGGGATAAAGAGGACTTGATGCTTTAATGCTATAGTTGGGTTTTACCTTAATGATCTTTAGTAGTTGTAGATGCTTGCTAGAGTTCCAATCATAAGTGCATATGATCCAAGTAGAGAAAGTATGTTAGCTTATGCCTCTCCCTCATATGAAACTGCAATAGTGAATACCAGTCTTGTTAACGATTGCCCAGGACAATTCCGCACACCGATCCACCATTATTCCACACTCGTTATTTATAATATTTAGTAATATATTCTAACTTCATGATAACAACACCTACTTTTATATTTTAGCTCTCCGATATCATACAAAGTTATCCACTTCATACCCACAGCGTAGTTTTATATACCGTTTCTAGTTGGAAGCAAACATTCGTTGTACATAGAGTCGTATCAGTGGCAGATAGGGCTTGAGAGAATATTGATATTAACTTTAGCTCCTTGTGGGTTCGACACTCCATACTTATCACTTCCACCTTTGGAAATTGCTATGATGATTCCCTGCACTTGAGGATTATCAGCCATGCAGCCCAGCTCCCTTTTGCCAATTGTTCATAACAATATTATCATAGTATGCATGTGTATGCCATACATCTTCGTAGCAGAACTGCTTCGCTCCCCTCCTCCTCTCATCCGCATTTGTACGGAGTTCAACCAGGACCAAGCAATGGTCGGAATCCGTGGTACTAATGTGTCAAACTCTTGATTGCCCGAACAGATGCATCAAAGCTGGGTTCCCAAACACTCTATCAAGTCGGGCCCTCACATTATCATCACTTGTTTGGCCATTGTCCCAAGTGTACTCTGTTCCAGACCACCCCATATCTTGGAACAAGCAATCATCAGCTGCCTCACAAAACACACGCATCTGCCATTCGGGACGGGCAGCAAGCGAAAAGTGTTCCGTAGCATACAATGTTTCATTGAAATCCCCCACGATAACCATGCCGAATGTTGGATAGAAAACAAAGTCCGAAGACATCTCCAGCTGTGTTGTCTGTCTGATGCTCGAGGGGCCCCATAGAACCCCGTAAATCTCCATTTATCCCGATTATGATTCCTATTATGCACCATCACATCTATGTGGCCAGAACTGAAACTTTAAAGATCCACCTGAACCTTAGTTGTCTGGAATAGACCAATGCCTCCATTCAGACCATCACTATCTACTGCGAAACAACCTGCGAAACCAAGTAGATTTTGCAAACTTTCTACCCTCTTTGCCGCAATCTTTCTCTCCATCAGAAATAAGAGACCGGGCCCTTCTTACTTCACCACACTGCGAAGCTCACGAACTGTCACTGGGTTCCCAAGCCCATGACAGTTCCAGCTGAGGCAATTCATTGCGCCCGACAGGGCTGCGCCGCAGCCTCTGCCGTCTCCTAGGAGTTGACCGGGGTAGGTTTCTTCTTCTTAGGCTTCCTCTCGCCTTCACCACTTTTCTCAGAGGAGTCAGATAACACCTCCACGTCGCCCCTCTGGCCATCCTTTGGGTCGTGTGCCTTGTCCATCAGCAAGGGTATAACCCTCTTGTACTCTTGTTTCTTCGCCTATGGCCCTCCCTTAGTTTATTTAGATTTCTGTTCTTAGCTGGAGAATTAACTTCTTCTCCTTTCTCAGCTGCATTACTCGAACCTTGTCTCAACTTTGTTTTTTTGGCTATTTGATTGATCTCTAGACGTGTTCTTGCTAGTACTCGGTGTTTTGCGATCTTCCGGCGCCCGTAGCCCTCTTCCAAAGGGGAGGTCCCCATTGGCATCTCGGGTCCCCGGGGTCAGACAATGCAGATCAGAGTGGCCCAGCCGTCTGCATGAGAAACAGAATTGCGAAACGTTCTCATATTGGATGTCATACAGGTCCGTCTGTTTCCACCTCGCTGATTCAATTAAGATCCAACGCCTTAATGGTTTGTCCACATCAGCTAACACTATGGCTCTGAGATAGCCATTAACATGATCGAACTGCACATCAGATGCTTGCTTATCAATCTGTTGTGCAATCGCAACACACCACATCTCACCTTGATTGAAGGGCAAGTTGACAACCCTTGCCCACATATGAATCTTGCTAAAGCTTAGTTCAGGAGGCCGCATACATTCATCAAACTCCGACAAGACGACGGTGTTTTTACTCACATGCCATGGCGAACCTTCCCAAACATGATCACAATCTCTCCTGCTCGCTAACTCAGCAACAAACGTGTTTCCCTCTACCGATCTGAAGATCAGACCTTTAGGGTTTCCCCAAGACGGACGAAGTGCGCTAATGATTGTTTGTATGTGAAGAACACGTCGGTACAGAACCTTCCCCACTATCATCCACTTCTCCGGCTAACCTTCTTCTCTATCATCAAGAACCAGCAGCGTCGCCTCCTCCTCGGTTATGTCTAGTTTACCTAGGGCCTCCGCTAGGTTCGCCCTTTCCGCATCCGGCGACAGGGGCTCCTTCCCATGGCCATGCCCCGCTGATGAATCCATCCTTGGGATCACGATCCTGTGCGCCGCACCATAGATCGGCACGCGCCATCAAGTTCCACCCGTAAAACCCTAATCGCCTTTGGGGGCGCTCCGGTAGTTTCGAAGGAAAAGTTTTTCCAGACTCTTTGTTACCCTTTTTTGTGTTGAAAACCGACATTGCATAAGATGGTATAGCATGTACAATTGATTTGCATAGCACTTACTTTTCTGCTCTTGAAAGTTGCATTTCCTTCCATCCCATAATTCTTTTCATAACCCGATCAACAAAAAACTGAAAACAATATGTCCTATGTAAACCCGCAGTGGATGGTAAGCCTAGATAAGTATCCGATAGTGCCTCGGTCATTCTATTCAAACTGTTGCAAATTTGTTCCTTCATCTCAACTCTAGTAATAGAACTAAAAAGCACATTTGACTTGTCCACACCAACCTTCTGTCCCGAAGAGACACAATATGATGCAAAGATTTCTTTCAGACACGCAGCATTCTCAGTACTAGCCTTCATCAGGATTAACGAATCATCTGCAAACAATAGATTAGTGATGATTGGACCTCTTTCCCTTTCCTGTATCACGCGCCCCCGGTACTGGTGTAAGACCCCGAATGTAATTTACCTTATTTGTATTCCAACTCTTGCCATTTTGGCACTAAGTTATGATATTTCCTCGTTGTCGGGTTTTTCTCTTCGTGTTGCTTTTGTCTTTGTCGTGCATCTCATATCATGTCATCATGTGCATTGCATTTGCATACGTGTTCGTCTCATGCATCCGAGCATTTTCCCCGTTGTCCTTTTGCATTCCAGTGCTCCTACCTCCTCCGGTGGTCCTTTCTACCTCTTTTAGTGTGTGAGGGTTAAACATTTACGGATTGTACCGAGATTTTCCATGCGGCCTTGGTTTACTACCGGTAGACCGCCTGTCAAGTTTCGTGCCATTTGGACTTCGTTTGATACTCCAGTGGTTAACTGAGGAACCGAAAAGGCCTCATGTGTGTTGCAGCCCAACACCTCTCCAAAGTGTCCCAAAACCCACCTAAACCCTCTCCATAGTCTCGGTCGTTCGATCAAGATCGCGTGGCCGCAAACCGTGCTTAATTTGGAGCCTCCTAACTCCTCCTATGTATAAATAGGTCCTCCCACTCCAAATCCCGGGTCATTTCAACCCTAAACCTAGTCTCCTTCCACCTCCAGCAGCCGGACGCGTCCGACCAGGCCGGACACATCCGCCCCGCCCCCTCCCCCATCCAGCCACCTCTCGCCACGTGTCCCGCGGGAGCCCCACATCACCGCCCGACCGTGCCGGCCCGCCAGGCCCAGCGCCGGCCCCCGCAGCCCGCTCCGCGTCCGCCGCCGCCCGC
>NC_041384.1:617015380-617044634 GCF_002162155.2 Triticum dicoccoides | reverse complement strand
CTCGCCGTACCGCCGACTGCCGCACGTCGCCCGGAGTTCCCCTCGTCGCCCCGCCGCCCCCTCTCGCCGGCACCGCCCGGATCCGGCCGGCTCCGCCCACCCCGGCCTCCTCCGGTCACTTCTCTGGCGGAGATCCGGCGAGACCCGCCGCTGCCTCGAAGTCCGTGCCCGATCTGGATCCGGTGCTACAGTAAACCCTAGGGTTGACTTTTGCCTCTCTGTAAGTCCCCAGTTTTTTTCCATATTTTTAGCATTGTTCATCGCATCGTAACTCCGTATCCGTAGCTCTGATTTGCGCATGTAGCATATCAAAATGTTCGCCTCAGAGAGTACATCATTTCATCTCATTGCATCATTTTCCTTTGAGCTCATCTTGATGCCAGAAATGCTGTTGGAAGAGGGCTATATGATAAAATTGTCAGATCTGCTGCATCAAATAGCTATTTGTCATTTTTGCCATGATTAATGTGTGCATGATATGCTCCTGAGCTCTACATGAGTTTTGTTATATGCCATGCCATCTTTATAGAGGTGCTTACCATGTATTTTTGTGATATGTGTGGTGACTAGCACAAGCTTGCAGAGTAGTGCATTCGTTAATGCTGATTTCAGGGACTTGGAATCTCTAAGTCCTTGTCCTGATTTGTGTCATTATGTCATATGTTCATGTTGTTTCCTAATGATTCGTGCCTCTTTTGGGGATGATCAGTAAGGTTGTTTTGTTAACATTATGGTGCTCTATCCATCCATGTCTTTGTTTGCATTTATGGAGCACTCTAGCTTGAGTCAATCGAGCTCTACTTTTGCTATTTCATGAATCCTGGCAAATTGTTGTCTTGTTAGCGATTTTGCCGAGGATGTTGCTAGTGATCCGTGCATGATATGTTGTTGTTCTTGCCATGTCTAGCTTCTATAATATGTATTCTTGATGGGTGTATGTTTAGTTTGTCATGCCATGCTCTGTAGTAAGTGCATCGAGCTCGTAAATATGCCTACTCGTTAACAGATTTGCATGCTCCAGTTTTTCACCAAGTCTGAGATCTGATTATGTTTTTGCCATGTTCACATGCTTGCAATTGTATTTTCTGATCCCTTTTGGCTCAAGGTCACTAAGGGACTTTTGTTAAGTGCATTGAATAGCTTCATTTCATGCCTTGCTTTGCCATGTTAAGTTCCTGTAGCATATAGATTTAGTGCTCTAAAGTGTGCTACCGGATGTTAAATTCCAGACTTGTGTTAATTTCACTAAGTCTAAAACCTGCTATCATTTGCACTTTTGCCATGCTTGTTTTAACCTGTTAATGGATGAATTGGCCATAGCTCAGTGTTCATCTTTTGTCAAGCATCATGAGTGAATCCCTGCCATGTATTTTGTTGTCATATTTGAGTGCTGTAGCATATTTAACTTGATGCATTTAGATGGCTACTTGCTGATTATCGCAGACTGATAACATATTTGTTTTGCTTGCCATTTTCAAACCGTGCATCCGATTCCGGTGTTCTTTATATCGATTTCAACCGAAATCACCTCACCTTTCTAGTGGAACTCTTGGATTTCCAAGTTGAGGCTAGGTTCAATCATTCCTTGTCAAATCTTGCATATGCATCACCTACCGCATCCCGCATAGCATACCATGTTTGCATCATGTTTGTTTGAGCCTTGCAAGTGGTTGATTGCATTCCTTTTGCTTGTTTGTCTTGCTTGGGTAGAGCTGGGAGACGAGTTCGCTAACGAGGAGCCCGTTGAGTTTGTTTACGAGGATCAAGTCAACTCTGACAACTTTGCAGGCAAGATGATCATACCCTCGAAATCACTTCTATCTTTGCTTGCTAGATGCTCGCTCTTTTGCTATGCCTATGCTACGATACCTACCACTTGCTTATCATGCCTCCCAAATTGCCATGTCAAACCTCTAACCCACCATGTCCTAGCAAACCGTTGATTGGCTATGTTACCGCTTTGCTCAGCCCCTCTTATAGCGTTGCTAGTTGCAGGTGAAGATTGGAGATCATTCCTTGTTGGAACATTGTTTATTGTTGGGATATCACTATATTATCTTGTTATCTTAATGCACCTATATACTTGGTAAAGGGTGGAAGGCTCGGCCTTTTGCCTAGTGTTTTTTCCACTCTTGCCGCCCTAGTTTCCGTCATATCGGTGTTATGTTCCCGGATTTTGCGTTCCTTACGCGGTCGGGTGATAATGGGAACCCCTTGACAGTTTGCCTTGAATAAAACTCCTCCAGCAATGCCCAACCTTGGTTTTACCATTTGCCACCTAGCCTCTTTTTCCCTTAGGTTTCCGGAGCCCGAGGGTCATCTTATTTAAACCCCCCTGGGCCAGTGCTCCTCTGAGTGTTGGTCCGACTGAGCTGCCTGCGGGACCACCTCGGGGAAACTTGAGGGCTGGTTTAACTCGTAGCTAGTCTCATCTGAGTGTGCCCTGAGGACGAGATATGTGCAGCTCCTATCGGGATTTGTCAGCACATTCGGGCGGTGTTGCTAGACTTGTTTTACCATTGTCGAGGATGTCTTGTAGAACCGGGATGCCGAGTCTAATCGGAATGTCTCGGGAGAAGGAATATCCTTCATTGACCGTGAGAGCTTGTGATGGGCTAAGTTGGGACTCCCCTGCAGGGTTTTGAACTTTCGAAAGCTGTGCCCGCGGTTATGGGCAGATGGGAATTTGTTAATGTCCGGTTGTAGATAACATGGAACTTAACTTAATTAAAATGAATCAACTGCGTGTGTAACCATGATGGTCTCTTCTCGGCAGAGTCCGAGAAATGAACACGATGTTGGAGTAATGGTTGACATAGGTTGTTCTAGGATCACTTCTTGATCATAGTTCTCCGTTCGTGCTTTGCCTCCTCTTCTCGCTCTCTTTTGCGAACAGGTTAGCCACCATATATGCTAGTCGCTTACTGTAGCTCCACATATTACCTTGTCTTACCTATATGTTAAATAGTCTTGATCGCGAGGGTGCAAGATTGCTGAGTCCCTGTGACTCATAGATTACTTCCAAACCAGATGTAGGGACCGATGATTCCGTTCCAGATGATGCGCTTGAGCTCAAGTGGGAGTTCGACGAAGACTCTCGCCGTTACTATGTGTCTTTCCCTGATGATCAGTAGTTGTGCCTAGTTGGGGCGATCGGGACCGTGTCGCATGTTGGGGTTGATCTTTTATTTTGGTACCGTAGTCGGACCATGAGTGTATTGGATGATTGTAATGTTATTCGTGTATTTGTGTGATGTGGCGAGTGTAAGCCAACTATGTACCTTTTCCCCTATTATCTATTTACATGGGTTGTTGTGAAGATTACTTTACTTGCGACATTGCTTTCAATGCGGTTATGCCTCTAAGTTGTGCTTCGACACGTAGGAGATATAGCCGCATCGAGGGTGTTACAAGTTGGTAATCAGAGCCTTCCCTGACCTTAGGAGCCCCCCTGCTTGATCGAATAGCTGGCGTTGTTGAGTCTAGAAAAATGTTTTGAGTCACTTAGGAATTATATATCAGAGAGTTTAGGAATTCTTTTTACTCCCCAGTCCCTTCATCGCTCTGGTAAGGCATCCTGACGTAGAGTTTTGACTCTTCTCTTCTCAAATTTCACTAAAAAATTTAGGATCACGTGGGTATCTTGGAATCGTTCCGATCGAATTGTGACGAGAACATTGTTCTTGGTGCCTCCTGTCATTTAGGGGTTGTGGCAGTGTCCCGGGGAGTTGAGCTCCGAGGTGTTGTCGCCACAATTTTATCGTTGCAGTTCTGGAATAACTGAGTTTAGTTTCGCCGACATCGAAAATCTCTTTTTATGTAGTTGTTGGTGAGATAACCTCGATGCCACCCAGTACTGGGGTGGGAGTTCGGGAGTATTGCCATAACTTGTATAACGGATGCTTTTCGAAGGTTGAGGTAGATGACTTCCGAAGTTTTTCTTGGTTATGTGTTGAAGGATGGATACAGCTGGATGTAGGATTTGCTAGATTTGGGTGAGATATTATGCTTCCCCTGTATCCCCAACACCTGATTGCATAACCGGAAAGGTTCGGGAGTTTCATAGGTGGGAATTCTTGTAGGTCTAGTTCTTCTTCCACGGATATTTGGTTTGTGATTGGGTGATCCTTACCGAGTATTCGTTCTTGTTCCATACCTTGTTGTTTTATTATTCTACATCAATTCTAAGTGGCCTCTCAATTTATGGATATGTGACCATTTCAATTGGAATGCATCGTTCATTTTGTTCGGATGTGAAGACTATATGTTGCAATTTCAACCCGTTTGATTCAGCTTCAATATTTGTCTGTCAATGTGCTAATGGATGTCAACCTCTTCAGGATGGCTCCTCCAACGCGCACGACTCTGAATCCTGATCCGCCACCACCACCTCCACCTTCGGAGGCATGGCAAGCTGTGATGGCCGCTACCAATGCAAACACGCAGCTGATCATGCAACTTCTTCAAGAGCGCAATCAAGGAAACCAGGGCAACAATCAGAATCACTTTGCTACACTCAACCAGTTCCTTGCTAACCATCCAAAGACCTTCAGCAATTGTGTTGAGGCAACAGACGCTGATGATTGGCTCGTGGACATATGCAAGCATTTTGAGTGCAGTAACGTCAGGCCTGAAGACTTTGTCAAGTTCGCTTCCTTCCAACTCAAAGACCAAGCTGCAAAATGGATTCAGCAGTACAAAGATTCCAGAGGAGGCCGTGTGATTACCTGGGATGAATTCCGTCAAGACTTCAAAGCTCATCATATTCCTCAGAGCGTGCTTGAAAGCAAGCATGAGGAATTCCGCAACCTGAAGCAAGGCTCTATGTCTGTCTACGAGTACAACAAGATGTTTCAGAAGCTCGCCCGTTTTGCTAAGCAAGACGTCCCTGACGAGAAGAGCATGATATACCAGTTCAGGGGTGGTCTCAGAGAAGAAATCTAGCTAGCTCTCGTTCTCTTTGAGCCCAAGAGGTATGATGAGTTTTACAACATGGCAATGAAGCAAGAGACTGCTCAACTGAAGTGCAATGCTTCCAAGAAGCGAGTCAGAGATGCTACTCCTTCTTCCTCGACTCAAGTGGCTAAGTAGCAGAAGTATTGGCTTCCTCCTCCTCCGTTCTGTCAGCCTTATCAGCAGAAGAGCAACGGTGGCAGTGGATCTTCCCACCCACCCAACCCTGGCTTTCAGGACAAGACTTCATCTCAAGCTCCAAGATCGAGTGCTCCGTATCACCGTCCGCTTTCAGAGGTCACATGCGACAAGTGCCAACAGAAGGGTCACTATGCCAACAAATGCTTCAATCAGAGGCGTCTCCCTCCTCCTCCTCCTGTGAGATCGGCAAGTACAGCTATGGTCAAGCATAACCCCAAGCACACCAAGGTCAACTTGATGTATGCAGCTCAGGTAGAGGACTCGTCAGATGTCATCATGGGTAACCTTCCTGTTAACGATATTCCAGCTAAAGTACTTTTTGACTCTGGTGCATCGCATTCCTTCATGTCATTCCCATTTGCATCGAGAACAATTTTGGTACTAAGGCATTACCTAGAGCATTGCAAGTTGTCTCTCTGGCTAAGCGTCTGAGTTCTAGCATGATGGTTCCGGATATTTCTATCATGATGGGTGACTTCAAGTTTCTGGATTCTCCAATGGTCCTTGGTAACTCGGATATTGATCTTATTCTTGGAATGGACTGGCTTTCTAAGCACAAGGCTCAGCTTGATTGTGCTGCCAGGCAGATTCAATTGACTCATTCGTTTGAGGATGTAATTGGCTTTGCCGCTCGGGATAATACAATCCGTCTGTTATCTCTCAATGAGAAGGGTGAACTGGATGCCATCTCTCAAATTCCAGTCGTTTGCGAATATCAAGACGTCTTTCCAGAAGAGCTTCCAGGAATGCCTCCGCACCGGCCAGTTGAATTCGTCATTGATCTTGAGCCTGGCACGGAACCTGTTTGCAAACGTCCTTACAAGCTTGGACCTTAAGAGTTGAAGGAGCTGAAGAAGCAACTCGATATTCAAGAGCGAATGGGGCTCATCCGACCTAGTTCTTCTCCGTGGGGTTGTGGAGTTCTTTTTGTGAAGAAGAAGGATGGAATGGACCGACTTTGTGTTGACTACCGTCCATTGAACAAGAAGACTATAAAGAACAAGTACCCACTTCCCAACATCAATGAGTTGTTCGAACAACTCAAAGGTGCTCAAGTATTCTCCAAGCTTGATCTCCGTATGGGCTATCACCAGATTCGAATCCGTGAGCAAGATATTCCCAAGACGGCTTTCAGAACAAGCTATGGTTCATATGAATACACTGTCATGTCTTTTGGCCTCATCAACGCTCCTCCGACTTTCTCTCGCATGATGAACTTCATCTTCAACGCCTACACAAATGACTTCGTCTTGGTCTACCTCGATGACATTCTGGTCTTTTCGAAGAACAAGGAAGATCATGCCAAGCACTTGGGTTTGGTGCTTGATAAGCTCAGGGAACATCAGTTCTATGCCAAGTTTTCAAAGTGCGAGTTTTGGCTCGATGAGGTTCTCTATCTTGGGCATATCATCTCTGCCAAGGGCATAGCGGTGAATCCTAAGAAGGTGTCTGCAATTGTGAATTGGGAACCACCTTAGAACGTGAAGCAACTTCGCGGCTTCCTTGGTCTCGCAAGCTACTGTCGAAGGTTCGTGGAGAACTTTTCAAAGATCGTGAAGCCTCTTTCAAACCTTCTCCAGAAGCACGTCAAGTACGTTTGGTCTCCGGAATGTGACATCGCTTTCAACACCCTGAAAGAGAAATTGATCACTGCTCCAGTTCTGACTCCTCCTGATGAATCCAAGCCATTTGAGGTCTTCTGTGATGCCTCTCTTCAAGGTCTTGGTGCAGTGTTGACGCAAGAGAAGAAAGTTGTGGCTTATACCTCTCGCCAGTTGAAGTCCAACGAGAAGAACTACCCCACTCATGACCTCGAGTTGGCGGCAGTTGTGCATGCTCTTTTGACTTGGAGACATCTCTTATTGGGAAGAAAAGTGGACATCTTCACTGACCACAAGAGTCTCAAGTACATTTTCACTCAGCCTAATCTCAACCTCAGGCAGACTCGTTGGGTCGAAATGATTCAAGAGTATAATCTGAGTATTGAATATACTCCAGGCAAGGCCAATGTGATTGCTGACGCTTTGAGCAGGAAGGCTTACTGCAACAGTCTGATTATCAAGCCTTACCAACCCGAGCTTTGTGAAGCTTTCCGCAAACTCAATCTGCAAGTTGTTCCTCAAGGTTTCCTCGCCAACCTTCAAGTCTCTCCTACTTTGGAAGATCAGATTCACGAGGCTCAACTTCTTGATGCTATGGTGAAGAAGGTGAAAATTGGGATTGCCAAGAGTCAATCCAAGTACAAGTGTTATCGCCTTGATGACAAGGATACTCTCTTCTTCGAGGATCGCATTGTTGTGCCTAAAGGTGACCTTCGTAAAGTCATTATGAATGAGGCTCACAATTCACTCCTCTCCATCCACCCTGGGAGTACAAAGATGTACCAGGACCTCAAGCAGGCTTATTGGTGGGCTCGAATGAAGCGCGAGATTGCTCAATTCGTGAATGAATGTGATGTCTGCAGAAGAGTGAAGGCAGAACACCAACGACCAGCTGGTTTCCTCCAACCTCTTGCCATTCCAGAATGGAAGTTTGACCATATTGAGATGGACTTCATGACTGGGTTTCCAAAGTCCAAGTGTGGCAATGATGATATATTCGTTGTCATCGACAAACTCACTAAAGTGGCTCACTTTCTGCCTATCAAAGAGTCCATCACAGCAGCTCAATTGGCAGAGCTTTATACCTCTCGGATTGTCTCTCTGCACGGCATTCCACAGTTGATCTCTTCAAACCGTGGCAGCATCTTTACCTCCAAGTTTTGGGATTCTTTTCAGAAGGCCATGGGCACCAACATCCGCTTCAGCACAACTTTTCATCCTCAAACTAGCGGTCTAGTCAAGCGTGTCAATCAGATTCTCGAAGATATGCTCAGGGCTTGCGTTATCTCCTTCGGTATGAAGTGGGAAGATTGTCTTCCATATGCCGAATTCTCCTACAACAACAGTTTTCAAGCAAGTTCGGGCAAGGCCCCATTTGAAATTCTCTATGGCAGGAAGTGTCGTACTCCTCTTAACTGGTCAGAGACCGGTGAACGTCGACTTCTTGGAAATGACTTGAGCACGGAGGCAGAGGAAATGTGCAAAGTCATTCGTGATAACCTCAAAGAAGCGCAATCGCGCCAGAAGAGCTACTATGATAGTAAGCATCGTGATTTGGCTTTCGAGATCGGAGACCATGTTTACCTCCGCGTCTCTCCAATGAAAGGTACTCGTCGCTTTGGTATCAAAGGGAAGCTTGCCCCTAGATACGTGGGTCCTTTCAAGATCGTCAGCAAGAGAGGCGATCTCACCTATCAACTCGAGCTTCCTCCCAACTTTGCAAATGTGCACGACGTGTTCCATGTCTCTCAGCTCCGCAAGTGCTTCAAGACCCCTGACCGCACCGTCAACTTCGAAGACATTGATCTCCAAGAAGACCTCTCCTATCGTGAGCACCCAGTTGCTATTCTTGAAGAGACTGAACGCAAGACTCGCAATAAGTCAATCAAATTCCTCAAAGTCAAGTGGTCACACCATTCCGACCGTGAAGCCACCTAGGAACGCAAGGATCACCTCTGTTCTGAGTACCCGGCGTTTTCCGGTCCTAGATCTCGGGATGAGATCCTTTCGTAGTGGTGGAGTGTTGTAACACCCCGCATGTAATTTACCTTATTTGTATTCCAACTCTTGCCATTTTGGCACTAAGTTATGATATTTCCTTGTTGTCGGGTTTTTCTCTTCGTGTTGCTTTTGTCTTTGTCATGCATCTCATATCATGTCATCATGTGCATTGCATTTGCATATGTGTTCGTCTCATGCATCCGAGCATTTTCCCCGTTGTCCGTTTTGCATTCCGGCGCTCCTACCTCCTCCGATGGTCCTTTCTACCTCCTTTCGTGTGTGGGGGTTAAACATTTCTGGATTGAACCGAGACTTGCCATGCGGCCTTGGTTTACTACCGGTAGACCGCCTGTCAAGTTTCGTGCCATTTGGACTTCGTTTGATACTCCAGTGGTTAACCGAGGAACCGAAAAAGGCCTCGTGTGTGTTGCAGCCCAACACCTCTCCAAAGTGGCCCAAAACCCACCTAAACCCTCTCCATAGTCTCGGTCGTTCGATCATGATCGCGTGGCCGCAAACCATGCTCAATTTGGAGCCTCTTAGCTCCTCCTATGTATAAATAGGTCCTCCCACTCCAAATCCTGGGTCATTTCAACCCTAAACCTAGTCTCCTTCCACCTCCAGCCGCCGGACGCGTCCGACCAGGCCGGACACGTCCGCCCCCGCTCGCCACGTGTCCCGCGGGAGCCCCACATCGCCGCCCGACCGCGCCGGCCCGCCAGGCCCAGCGCCGGCCCCCGCAGCCCGCTCCGCGCCCGCCGCCGCCCGCTGGATTTCCTCTCTGCCCCAGCTCGCCCGTGCGCCGCCCAGCCGACTCCGCCCCGCCGCCGCACTGTTCGCCGCTCTGCCCCGCTCCGCCTCGACATCGGCGGCCGCCGACTCATCGTACCGCCGACTGCCGCGCGCCGCCCGGAGTTCCCCTCGTCGCCCCGCCGCCTCCTCTCGCCGGCGCCGCCCGGATCCGGCCAGCTTCGCCCACCCTGGCCTCCTCCGGTCACTTCTCCGGCGGAGATCCGGCGAGACCCGCCTCCGCCTCGAAGTCCGTGCCCGATCTGGATCCGGTGCTACAGTAAACCCTAGGGTTGACTTTTGCCTCTCTCTAAGTCCCTAGTTTTTTCCATATTTTCAGCATTGTTCATCGCATCGTAACTCCGTATCCGTAGCTCTGATTTGCGTGTGTAGCATATCAAAATGTTCGCCTCAGAGAGTACATCATTTCATCTCATTGCATCATTTTCCTTTGAGCTCATCTTGATGCCAGAAATGCTGTTGGAAGAGGGCTATATGATAAAATTGTCAGATCTGCTGCATCAAATAGCTATTTGTCATTTTTGCCATGATTAATGTGTGCATGATATGCTCCTGAGCTCTACATGAGTTTTGTTATATGCCATGCCATCTTTATAGAGGTGCTTACCATGTATTTTTGTGATATGTGTGGTGACTAGCACAAGCTTGCAGAGTAGTGCATTCGTTAATGCTGATTTCAGGGACTTGGAATCTCTAAGTCCTTGTCCTGATTTGTGTCATTATGTCATATGTTCATGTTGTTTCCTAATGATTCGTGCCTCTTTTGGGGATGATCAGTAAGGTTGTTTTGTTAACATTGTGGTGCTCTATCCATCCATGTCTTTGTTTGCATTTATGGAGCACTCTAGCTTGAGTCAATCGAGCTCTACTTTTGCTATTTCGTGAATCCTGGCAGATTGTTGTCTTGTTAGCGATTTTGCCGAGGATGTTGCTAGTGATCCGTGCAGATATATTGTTGTTCTTACCATGTCTAGCTTCTATAATATGTATTCTTGATGGTTGTATGTTTAGTTTTTCATGCCATGCTCTGTAGTGACTGCATCGAGCTCGTAAACATGCCTACTCGTTAACAGATTTGCATGCTCCAGTTTTTCACCAAGTCTGAGATCTGATTATGTTTTTGCCATGTTCACATGCTTGCAATTGTATTTTCTGATCCCTTTTGGCTCAAGGTCACTAAGGGACTTTTGTTAAGTGCATTGAATAGCTTCATTTCATGCCTTGTTTTGCCATGTTAAGTTCCTGTAGCATATAGATTTCATGCTCTAAAGTGTGCTACCGGATGTTAAATTCCAGACTTGTGTTAATTTCAGTAAGTCTGAAACCTGTTATCATTTGCACTTTTGCCATGCTTGTTTTAACCTGTTAATGGATGAATTGGCCGTAGCTCAGTGTTCATATTTTGTCGAGCATCATGAGTGCATCCCTGCCATGTATTTTGTTGTCATGTTTGAGTGTTGTAGCATATTTAACTTGATGCATTTAGATGGCTACTTGCTAATTATCGCAGACAAATACCACATTTGTTTTCCTTGCCATTTTCAAACCGTGCATCTGATTCCGGTGTTCTTTATATCGATTTCAACCGAAATCACCTCACCTTTCCAGTGGCACTCTTGGATTTCCAAGTTGAGGCCAGGTTCAATCATTCCTTGTCAAATCTTGCATATGCATCACCTACCGTATCCCGCATAGCATACCATGTTTGCATCATGTTTGTTTGAGCCTTGCACGTGGTTGATTGCGTTCCTTTTGCTTGTTTGTCTTGTTTGGGTAGAGCCAGGAGACGAGTTCGCTAACGAGGAGCCCGTTGAGTTTGCTTACGAGGATCAAGTCAACTCTGACAACTTTGCAGGCAAGATGATCATACCCTCGAAATCACTTCTATTTTTGCTTGCTAGATGCTCGCTCTTTTGCTATGCCTATGCTACGATACCTACCACTTGCTTATCATGCCTCCCAAATTGCCATGTCAAACCTCTAACCCACCATGTCCTAGCAAACCGTTGATTGGCTATGTTACCGCTTTGCTCAGCCCCTCTTAAAGTGTTGCTAGTTGCAGGTGAAGATTGGAGATCATTCCTTGTTGGAACATTGTTTATTGTTGGGATATCACTATTTTATATTGTTATCTTAATGCACCTATATACTTGGTAAAGGGTGGAAGGCTCGGCCTTTTGCCTAGTGTTTTGTTTCACTCTTGCCGCCCTAGTTTCCGTCATATCGGTGTTATGTTCCCGGATTTTACGTTCCTTACGCGGTCGGGTGATAATGGGAACCCCTTGACAGTTCGCCTTGAATAAAACTCCTCCAGCAATGCCCAACCTTGGTTTGGCACCTAGCCTCTTTTTCCCTTGGGTTTCCGGAGCCCGAGGGTCATCATATTTAAACCCCCCTGGGCCAGTGCTCCTCTGAGTGTTGGTCCGACTGAGCTGCCTGCGGGGCCACCTCGGGGAAACTTGAGGGTTGGTTTTACTCGTAGCTAGTCTCATCTGAGTGTGACCTGAGAATGAGATATGTGCAGCACCTATCGGGATTTGTCGGCACATTCGGGCGGTGTTGCTGGAGTTGTTTTACCATTGTCGAGGATGTCTTGTAGAACCGGGATGCTGAGTATGATCAAAATGTCTCGGGAGAAGGAATATCCTTCGTTGACCGTGAGAGCTTGTGATTGTCTAAGTTGGGACTCCCCTGCAGGGTTTTGAACTTTCGAAAGCCGTGCCTGCGATTATGGGCAGATGGGAATTTGTTAATGTCCGGTTGTAGATAACATGGAACTTAACTTAATTAAAATGAATCAACTGCGTGTGTAACCATGATGGTCTCTTCTCGGCGGAGTCCAGGAAGTGAACACGGTGTTGAAGTAATGCGTGACGTAGGTTATTCTAGGATCACTTCTTGATTATAGTTCTTCGTTCGTGCTTTGCCTCCTCTTCTCGCTCTCTTTTGCGAACAGGTTAGCCACCATATATGCTAGTCGCTTACTGTAGCTCCACATATTACCTTGTCTTACCTATAAGGTTAAATAGTCTTGATCGCGAGGGTGCGAGATTGCTGAGTCCCCGTGACTCACAGATTACTTCCAAACCAGATGCAGGGACCGATGATTCCATTCCAGATGATGCGCTTGAGCTCAAGTGGGAGTTCGACGAATACTCTCGTCGTTACTATGTGTCTTTCTCTGATGATCAGTAGTGGTGCCCAGTTGGGGCGATCGGGACTGTGTCGCATGTTGGGGTTGATCTTTTATTTTGGTACCGTAGTCGGACCATGAGTGTATTGGATGCTTGTAATGTTATTAATGTATTTGTGTGACGTGGCGAGCATAAGCCAACTATGTACCTTTTCCCTTATTATCTATTCACATGGGTTGTTGTGAAGATTACCTTACTTGCGACATTGATTTCAATGCGGTTATGCCTCTAAGTCCTGCTTCGACACGTAGGAAATATAGCCGCATCGAGGGCGTTACAACCGGTCGCAACTTTGCAAATGTGCACGACGTGTTCCATGTCTCTCAGCTCCGCAAGTGCTTCAAGACCCCTGACCGCACCGTCAACTTCGAAGACATTGATCTCCAAGAAGACATCTCCTATCGTGAGCACCCAGTTGCTATTCTTGAAGAGACTGAACGCAAGACTCGCAATAAGTCAATCAAATTCCTCAAAGTCAAGTGGTCACACCATTCCGACCGTGAAGCCACCTGGGAACGCAAGGATCACCTCCGTTCTGAGTACCCGGCGTTTTCCTGTCCTAGATCTCGGGACGAGATCCTTTCGTAGTGGTGGAGTGTTGTAACACCCCGGATGTAATTTACCTTATTTGTATTCCAACTCTTGCCATTTTGGCCATAAGTTATGATATTTCCTCGTTGTCGGGTTTTTCTCTTCGTGTTGCTTTTGTCTTTGTCATGCATCTCATATCATGTCATCATGTGCATTGCATTTGCATACGTGTTCGTCTCATGCATCCGAGCATTTTCCCCGTTGTCCGTTTTGCATTCCAGCGCTCCTACCTCCTCCGGTGGTCCTTTCTACCTCTTTTCGTGTGTGGGGGTTAAATATTTCCGGATTGGACCGAGACTTGCCATGCGGCCTTGGTTTACTACCGGTAGACCGCCTGTCAAGTTTCGTGCCATTTGGACTTCGTTTGATACTCCAGTGGTTAACCGAGGAACCGAAAAAGGCCTCGTGTGTGTTGCAGCCCACCACCTCTCCAAAGTGGCCCAAAACCCACCTAAACACTCTCCATAGTCTCGGTCGTTCGATCACGATCGCGTGGCCGCAAACCGTGCTCAATTTGGAGCCTCCTAGCTCCTCCTATGTATAAATGGGTCCTCCCACTCCAAATCCCGGGTCATTTCAACCCTAAACCTAGTCTCCTTCCACCTCCAGCCGCTGGACGCGTCCGATCAGGCCGGACACGTCCGCCCCGCTCCCCCCGTCCAACCACCGCTCGCCACGTGTCTCGCGGGAGCCCCACATCGCCGCCCGACCGCGCCGGCCCGCCAAGCCCAGCGCCGGCCCCCGCAGCCCGCTCCGCGCCTGCCGCCGCCCGCTTCCCCGGCTCGCCCGTGCGCCGCCCAGCCGACTCCGCCCCGTCGCCGCACTGTTTGCCGCTCTTCCCAGCTCCGCCTCGACGTCGGCGGCCGCCGACTCGTCGTACCGCCGACTGCCGCGCGCCGCCCGGAGTTCCCCTCATCGCCCCGCCGCCTCCTCTCGCCGGCGCCGCCCGGATCCGGCTGGCTCCGCCCACCCTGGCCTCCTCCGGTCACTTCTCCGGCGGAGACCCGGCGAGACCCGCCTCCACCTTGAAGTCCGTGCCCGATCTGGATCCGGTGCTACAGTAAACCCTAGGGTTGACTTTTGCCTCTCTCTAAGTCCCCAGTTTTTTCCATATTTTTAGCATTGTTCATCGCATCGTAACTTCGTATCCGTAGCTCTGATTTGCGCGTGTAGCATATCAAAATGTTCATCTCAGAGAGTACATCATTTCATCTCATTTCATCATTTTCATTTGAGCTCATCTTGATGCCAGAAATGTTGTTGGAAGAGGGCTATATGATAAAATTGTCAGATCTCCTGTATCAAATAGCTATTTGTCATTTTTGCCATGATTAATGTATGCATGATATGCTCCTGAGCTCTACATGAGTTTTGTTATATGCCATGCCATCTTTACAGAGGTGCTTACCATGTATTTTTGTGATATGTGTGGTGACTAGCACAAGCTTGCAGAGTAGTGCATTCGTTAATGCTGATTTCAGGGACTTGGAATCTCTAAGTCCTTGTCCTGATTTGTGTCATTATGTCATATGTTCATGTTGTTTCCTAATGATTCGTGCCTCTTTTGGGGATGATCAGTAAGGTTGTTTTGTTAACATTATGGTGCTCTATCCATCCATGTCTTTGTTTGCATTTATGGAGCACTCTAGCTTGAGTCAATCGAGCTCTACTTTTGCTATTTCATGAATCCTGGCAAATTGTTGTCTTGTTAGCGATTTTGCCGAGGATGTTGCTAGTGATCTGTGCATGATATGTTGTTGTTCTTGCCATGTCTAGCTTCTATAATATGTATTCTTGATGGGTGTATGTTTAGTTTGTCATGCCATGCTCTGTAGTAAGTGCATCGAGCTCGTAAATATGCCTACTCGTTAACAGATTTGCATGCTCCAGTTTTTCACCAAGTCTGGGATCTGATTATGTTTTTGCCATGTTCACATGCTTGCAATTGTATTTTCTGATCCCTTTTGGCTCAAGGTCACTAAGGGACTTTTGTTAAGTGCATTGAATAGCTTCATTTCATGCCTTGCTTTGCCATGTTAAGTTCCTGTAGCATATAGATTTCATGCTCTAAAGTGTGCTACCAGATGTTAAATTCCAGACTTGTGTTAATTTCACTAAGTCTGAAACCTGTTATCATTTGCACTTTTGCCATGCTTGTTTTAACATGTTAATGGATGAATTGGCCATAGCTCAGTGTTCATCTTTTGTCAAGCATCATGAGTGAATCCCTGCCATGTATTTTGTTGTCATGTTTGAGTGCTGTAGCATATTTAACTTGATGCATTTAGATGGCTACTTGCTGATTATCGCAGACTAATAACATATTTGTTTTGCTTGCCATTTTCAAACCGTGCATCCGATTCCGGTGTTCTTTATATCGATTTCAACCGAAATCACCTCACATTTCTAGTGGAACTCTTGGATTTCCAAGTTGAGGCCAGGTTCAATCATTCCTTATCAAATCTTGCATATGCATCACCTACCGCATCCCGCATAGCATACCATGTTTGCATCATGTTTGTTTGAGCCTTGCACGTGGTTGATTGTGTTCCTTTTGCTTGTTTGTCTTATTTGGGTAGAGCCGGGAGACGAGTTCGCTAACGAGGAGCCCATTGAGTTTGCTTACGAGGATCAAGTCAACTCTGACAACTTTGCAGGCAAGATGATCATACCCTCGAAATCACTTCTATTTTTGCTTGCTAGATGCTCGCTCTTTTGCTATGCCTATGCTACGATACCTACCACTTGCTTATCATGCCTCCCAAATTGCCATGTCAAACCTCTAACCCACCATGTCCTAGCAAACCATTGATTGGCTATGTTACCGCTTTGCTCAGCCCCTCTTACAGCGTTGCTAGTTGCAGGTGAAGATTGGAGATCGTTCCTTGTTGGAACATTGTTTATTGTTGGGATATCACTATATTATCTTGTTATCTTAATGCACCTATATACTTGGTAAAGGGTGGAAGGCTCGGCCTTTTGCCTAGTGTTTTGTTTCACTCTTGCCGCCCTAGTTACCGTCATATCCGTGTTATGTTCCCGGATTTTACGTTCCTTACGCGGTCGGGTGATAATGGGAACCCCTTGACAGTTTGCCTTAAATAAAACTCTTCCAGCAATGCCCAACCTTGGTTTTACCATTTTCCACCTAGGCTCTTTTTCCCTTGGGTTTCCGGAGCCCGAGGGTCATCTTATTTAAACCCCCCTGGGCCAGTGCTCCTTTGAGTGTTGGTGCGACTGAGCTGCCTGCGGGGCCACCTCGGGGAAACTTGAGGGTTGGTTTTACTCGTAGCTAGTCTCATCTGAGTGTGACCTGAGAACGAGATATGTGCAGCACCTATCGAGATTTGTCGGCACATTCGGCTGGTGTTGCTGGAGTTGTTTTACCATTGTCGAGGATGTCTTGTAGAACCGGGATGCCGAGTCTGATCGGAATGTCTCGGGAGAAGGAATATCCTTCGTTGACCATGAGAGCTTGTGATGGGCTAAGTAGGGACTCCCCTGCAGTGTATTGAACTTTCTAAAGCCGTGCCCGTGATTATGGGCAGATGGGAATTTGTTAATGTCCGGTTGTAGATAACATGGAACTTAACTTAATTAAAATGAATCAATTGTGTGTGTAACCGTGATGGTCTCTTCTCGGTGGAGTCCGGGAAGTGAACACGGTGTTGAAGTAATGCTTGACGTAGGTTGTTCTATGATCACTTCTTGATCATAGTTCTTCGTTCGTGCTTTGCCTCCTCTTCTCGCTCTCTTTTGCGAACAGGTTAGCCACCATATATGCTAGTCGCTTGCTGCAGCTCCACATATTACCTTGTCTTGCCTATAAGGTTAAATAGTCTTGATCGCGAGGGTGCGAGATTGCTGAGTCCCCGTGACTCACAGATTACTTCCAAACCAGATGCAGGGACCGATGATTCCGTTCCAGATGATGCGCTTGAGCTCAAGTGGGAGTTCGACGAAGACTCTCGCCGTTACTATGTGTCTTTCCCTGATGATCAGTAGTGGTGCCCAGTTGGGGCGATCGGGGCCGTGTCGCATGTTGGGGTTGATCTTTTATTTTGGTACCGTAGTCGGACCATGAGTGTATTGCATGATTGTAATGTTATTAATGTATTTGTGTGACGTGGCGAGTGTAAGCCAACTATGTACCTTTTCCCTTATTATCTATTTACATGGGTTGTTGTGAAGATTACCTTACTTGCGACATTGATTTCAATGCGGTTATGCCTCTAAGTCCTGCTTCGACACGTAGGAAATATAGCCGCATTGAGGGCGTTACAACCGGTCGCAACTTTGCAAATGTGCACGACGTGTTCCATGTCTCTCAGCTCCGCAAGTGCTTCAAGACCCCTGACCGCACCGTCAACTTCGAAGACATTGATCTCCAAGAAGACCTCTCCTATCGTGAGCACCCAGTTGCTATTCTTGAAGAGACTGAACGCAAGACTTGCAATAAGTCAATCAAATTCCTCAAAGTCAAGTGGTCACACCATTCCGACCGTGAAGCCACCTAGGAACGCAAGGATCACCTCTGTTCTGAGTACCCGGCGTTTTCCGGTCCTAGATCTCGGGATGAGATCCTTTCGTAGTGGTGGAGTGTTGTAACACCCCGGATGTAATTTACCTTATTTGTATTCCAACTCTTGCCATTTTGGCACTAAGTTATGATATTTCCTCGTTGTCGGGTTTTTCTCTTCGTGTTGCTTTTGTCTTTGTCATGCATCTCATATCATGTCATCATGTGCATTGCATTTGCATACGTGTTCGTCTCATGCATCCGAGCATTTTCCCCGTTGTCCGTTTTGCATTCCGGCGCTCCTACCTCCTCCGGTGGTCCTTTCTACCTCTTTTCGTGTGTGGGGGTTAAACATTTCCGGATTGGACCGAGACTTGCCATGCGGCCTTGGTTTACTACCGGTAGACTGCCTGTCAAGTTTCGTGCCATTTGGACTTCGTTTGATACTCCGGTGGTTAGCCGAGGAACCGAAAAAGGCCTCGTGTGTGTTGCAGCCCAACACCTCTCCAAAGTGGCCCAAAACCCACCTAAACGCTCTCCATAGTCTTGGTCGTTCGATCACGATCGTGTGGCCGTAAACCGTGCTCAATTTGGAGCCTCCTAGCTCCTCCTATGTATAAATAGGTCCTCCCACTCCAAATCCCGGGTCATTTCAACCCTAAACCTAGTCTCCTTCCACCTCCAGCCGCTGGACGCGTCCGACCAGGCCGGACACGTCCATCCCGCTCCCCCCGTCCTACCACCGCTCGCCACGTGTCCCGCGGGAGCCCCACATCGCCGCCCGACCGCGTCGGCCCGCCAGGCCCAGCGCCGGCCCCCGCAGCCCGCTCCGCGCCCGCCGCTGCCCGCTTTCCCGGCTCGCCCGTGCGCCGCCCAGCCGACTCCGCCCCGCCGCCGCACTGTTCGCCGCTCTACCCCGCTCCGCCTCGACGCCGGCAGCCGCCAACTCGTCGTACCGCCGACTACCGCGCGCCGCCCGGAGTTCCCCTCGTCGCCCCGCCGCCACCTCTCGCCGGCGCCGCCCGGATCCGGTCGGCTCCGCCCACCCTGGCCTCCTCCGGTCACTTCTCCGGCGGAGATCCGGCGAGACCCGCCGCCGCCTCGAAGTCCGTGCCCGATCTGGATCCGGTGCTACAGTAAACCCTAGGGTTGACTTTTGCCTCTCTGTAAGTCCCCAGTTTTTTTCCATATTTTTAGCATTGTTCATCGCATCGTAACTCCGTATTCGTAGCTCTGATTTGCGCATGTAGCATATCAAAATGTTCGCCTCAGTGAGTACATCATTTCATCGCATTGCATCATTTTCATTTGAGCTCATCTTGATGCCAGAAATGCTGTTGGAAGAGGGCTATATGATAAAATTGTCAGATCTGCTGCATCAAATAGCTATTTGTCATTTATGCCATGATTAATGTGTGCATGATATGCTCCTGAGCTCTACATGAGTTTTGTTATATGCCATGCCATCTTTATAGAGGTGCTTACCATGTATTTTTGTGATATGTGTGGTGACTAGCACAAGCTTGCAAAGTAGTGCGTTCGTTAATGCTGATTTCAGGGACTTGGAATCTATAAGTCCTTGTCCTGATTTGTGTCATTATGTCATATGTTCATGTTGTTTCCTAATGATTCATGCCTCTTTTGGGGATGATCAGTAAGGTTGTTTTGTTAACATTGTGGTGCTCTATCCATCCATGTCTTTGTTTGCATTTATCGAGCAATCTAGCTTGAGTCAATCGAGCTCTACTTTTGCTATTTCGTGAATCCTGGCAGATTGTTGTCTTGTTAGCGATTTTGCCGAGGATGTTGCTAGTGATCCGCGCATGATATGTTGTTGTTCTTGCCATGTCTAGCTTCTATGATATGTATTCTTGATGGGTGTATGTTTAGTTTGTCATGCCATGCTCTGTAGTGAGTGCATCGAGCCCGTAAACATGACTACTCGTTAACAGATTTGCATGCTCCAGTTTTTCACCAAGTCTGAGATCTGATTATGTTTTTGCCATGTTCACATGCTTGCAATTGTATTTTCTGATCCCTTTTGGCTCAAGGTCACTAAGGGACTTTTGTTAAGTGCATTGAATAGCTTCATTTCTTGCCTTGCTTTGCCATGTTAAGTTCCTGTAGCATATAGATTTCATGCTCTAAAGTGTGCTACCGGATGTTAAATTCCAGACTTGTGTTAATTTCACTAAGTCTGAAACCTGTTATCATTTGCACTTTTGCCATGCTTGTTTTAACCTGTTAATGGATGAATTGGCCGTAGCTCAGTGTTCATCTTTTGTCAAGCATCATGAGTGCATCCCTGCCATGTATTTTGTTGTCATATTTGAGTGATGTAGCATATTTAACTTGATGCATTTAGATGGCTACTTGCTAATTATCGCAGACCGATACCATATTTGTTTTGCTTGCCATTTTCAAACCGTGCATCTGATTCTGGTATTCTTTATATCGATTTCAACTGAAATCACCTCACCTTTCCAGTGGCACTCTTGGATTTCCAAGTTGAGGCCAGGTTCAATCATTCCTTGTCAAATCTTGTATATGCATCACCTACTGTATCCCGCATAGCATACCATGTTTGCATCATGTTTGTTTGAGCCTTGCACGTGGTTGATTGCGTTCCTTTTGCTTGTTTGTCTTGTTTGGGTAGAGCCGGGAGACGAGTTCGCTAATGAGGAGCCCGTTGAGTTTGCTTACGAGGATCAAGTCAACTCTGACAACTTTGCAGGCAAGATGATCATACCCTCGAAATCACTTCTATTTTTGCTTGCTAGATGCTCGCTCTTTTGCTATGCCTATGCTACGGTACCTACCACTTGCTTATCATGCCTCCCAAATTGCCATGTCAAACCTCTAACCCATCATGTCTTAGCAAACCGTTGATTGGCTATGTTACCGCTTTGCTCAGCCCCTCTTACAGCGTTGCTAGTTGCAGGTGAAGATTGGAGATCGTTCCTTGTTGAAACATTGTTTATTGTTGGGATATCACTATATTATCTTGTTATCTTAATGCACCTATATACTTGGTAAAGGGTGGAAGGCTCGGCCTTTTGCCTAGTGTTTTGTTTCACTCTTGCCGCCCTAGTTTCCGTCATATCGGTGTTATGTTCCCGGATTTTACGTTCCTTACGCGGTCGGGTGATAATGGGAACCCCTTGACAGTTCGCCTTGAATAAAACTCCTCCAGCAATGCCCAACCTTGGTTTTACCATTTGCCACCTAGCCTTTTTTTCCCTTGGGTTTCCGGAGCCCGAGGGTCATCTTATTTAAACCCCCCTGGGCCAGTGCTCCTCTGAGTGTTGGTCCGACTGAGCTGCCTGCGGGGCCACCTTGGGGAAACTTGAGGGTTGGTTTTACTCGTACCTAGTCTCATCTGAGTGTGATCTGAGAACGAGATATGTGCAGCACCTTTCGGGATTTGTCGGCACATTCAGCTGGTGTTGCTGGAGTTGTTTTACCATTGTCGAGGATGTCTTGTAGAACCGGGATGCCGAGTCTGATCGGAATGTCTCGGGAGAAGGAATATCCTTCGTTGACCGTGAGAGCTTGTGATGGGCTAAGTTGGGACTCCCCTGCAGGGTTTTGAACTTTCGAAAGCCGTGCCCGCGATTATGGGCAGATGGAATTTGTTAATGTCCGGTTGTAGATAATATGGAACTTAACTTAATTAAAATGAATCAACTGCATGTGTAACCGTGATGGTCTCTTCTTGGCGGAGTCCGGGAAGTGAACATGGTGTTGAAGTAATGCTTGACGTAGGTTGTTCTAGGATCACTTCTTGATCATAGTTCTTCGTTCGTGCTTTGCCTCCTCTTCTCGCTCTCTTTTGCGAATAGGTTAGCTACCATATATGCTAGTCGCTTGCTGCAGCTCCACATATTACCTTGTCTTACCTATAAGGTTAAATAGTCTTGATCGCGAGGGTGCGAGATTGCTGAGTCCCCGTGACTCACAGATTACTTCCAAACCAGATGCAGGGACCGATGATTCCGTTCCAGATGATGCGCTTGAGCTCAAGTGGGAGTTCGACGAAGACTCTCGCCGTTACTATGTGTCTTTCCCTGATGATCAGTAGTGGTGCCCAGTTGGGGCGATCGGGACCGTGTCGCATGTTGGGGTTGATCTTTTATTTTGGTACCGTAGTCGGACCATGAGTGTATTGGATGATTGTAATGTTATTAATGTATTTGTGTGACGTGGCGAGTATAAGCCAACTATGTACCTTTTCCTTTATTATATATTTACATGGGTTGTTGTGAAGACTACCTAACTTGCGACATTGATTTCAATGCGGTTATGCCTCTTAATCGTGCTTCGACACGTAGAAAATATAGCCGCATCGAGAGCGTTACAACCGGTCGCCTCCTGAAAAAAAAAACCTTTGATATGCTCCCCTCCTGAACACAACAGAGCGAGCCCGGCCCAGAGCGAGTGATCATCGATAAAGCGACGGTGCAAAACGTTTTGGCGTCTTGCCCGCTATCACTCGCAACCGCATGGCCCGGTCCGTCCATTCGACAAAGGGCGCATGGTCCCTGTACCCGCAGATCATCACTGGTCCATTCGTGCCGCGGGTCCTGCCATGATCGATCTGGTCTCCTCAGCGAGCCACCGCAGAAAACCGACAACGCATCCATCTCCAGGCCGAGCCTCCGATCAGGTTCACGGAACTCAAGGACGCGAGAAAAGGATCGATCGTCGCGGCCTACCTGTACGATACAGGTGGTGCTGCACACGTACAAGTTGGTCACTGCTACCACTAGTGTAGCACCGGAAAAGTCTGGCCCGGAGAGCCCAACTCGTTTGGCCAAGGCTAGCTAGCTGGCTGCCGGTCGACATGATAGAATTCGTAGTTGACATGTAGGATTTCCACTGGACACTGGTGAAGAGCAGCAGCTTACGTCCTAGCTTAGCTCTGCGACCGAAAGGTGGTGAGCATGAGACGTGAACAAATTACCACACATAAACCAACCATTCATTTTACGGCCGCAGTAGCTAGGCTTTTCCCGGCTCCTCCTGAAATGCCGGACACGTATGACCTACATGCACTTTGTTAATTCTAGATAAATCACGTTTTCCTGTTTCGTGAACGTCCCTTTCCATGGTGGATTGATCTTTTCGTGTCGTGCGTGGAAAGCATGATTAGTTATCACTGTTATTACGATCATACATATATGGAATAAGTGCATGCCGATTGCAACCCTTGTGGACTAGACCTTAGATTTGTTCAATGGACCTGGTTTTGTCCCTGCCCTGCTCGCCTGTTGCTTGATAGAAAATAAACTAAAATAAAAAGCATCCATCTCCACCCGCAAAAAAAAAAAAGCATCCATCTCATGATTTGTCTTGATGCTCGGTTGCTGTTGCAAATCCTTATCCGATGGGTAACGGTGGCTGCTGATGCCTGCCTCGTTGAATGGAATTTTCTTAGTGCATGCATGAACGATTCAAGTGGACATGGATTATTACCGCGCCGGTCCCTAAGGAATCCTCCACACTCTATTTTCAAGGAAATTGTCATCAAGTTAAATCACTTGAAACAACATATTTCTTTCTCTCTTTCTTGATTGTCTGTGATATCAAACACGGTTCTTTTTGAAAAACTAAAATCAAATGTTTTTATCGAGACATCATAGTTTTCAATTTTTATAGGATTTAAGCGGACAAGCCCTAGCAATCATGTGTTTCCCCATTTGTAGAGGGCTCCTTCAAAATAGGTTCTTTTTTTAATTATTCCAAAATAGGATCTTTTTAAAAAATTGGTCCAACATAGGATTTGGAACGCTAGTTGTTCGGTTGAGGAGGGTTTGCCCAATTGTGAGCTATGTTCGTTGTATAAGAGGGAGAAAGAGTCCTTGACCAACTTCTTCTACAAATGTCGGTACACTTTGAGATTCTAGAGGGTGGCTAAGGAGTTGTCTTGGCCTTGAAAGTCTTGACTCATCCCTTTGGGCAGCGGAACTGTCCATCAAGCAATCTCGACATGTCTGTTCCAAAGGAATGCTCGGGTCTTTCGCAACAAGTCCTTGTCCTCTTACGTTCTTCTAGAAGACATCAAGAAGATGGTAATCTTTTGGCAATCATGGGGGCGAAACATTTCAGAGAAATCATGTCAAGAGAGTAATGGCATTGCTGTAATTTCTTTTGTACAACTCCTTAATTAGTGGATGAGGCAAATCTTGCGTCTCAATTTCAAAACAAAAGATGCCCTACAAGATCACCTACCTCTACATGTCCGTCTCTTCATACCCTCTCACTCTGGTGAATATATTGTTCGTTCTCAGTTTTGTTCTCTCTTATACATGTCGGTATAAATCCTATTCTCGAAACAGGCTAACACCCCGCTTGTGTCAATATAAAGCCTATTACGGTGTCTCAAGTTCGCAAACTTAGGATGAGCTCCTCTTACAGGACTTCATATGAAAAGGAAGAAAATACATTTTCTCCACTCAAGATATTTTTTGTCTTTCAAGTATCAGAACTGCCCAAAATTTGTCATGTTCTCCCTTCTTTCTCTCTTATGTGTGTCACTATAAATCCTATTATGTTGTCTCAAGTTTGCAAACTTAGGGTGAGCTCCCCTTAATTACACAACTTCCATATGGAAAAAGAAGAAATCCATTTCTCCCCTCAATATTCTTTGTCTTTCAAGTATCAGAACTGCGAGTTATTTACCCAAAACCATCACACTTGGGGCTAGGGTAACAACTTGGTACCAGATTTGTGTCAGGGCACAAAAAACCACCAAAATTGTGTCTAACATGTAACACGGAGCACTGATGCTGGGATTTGATCGCGAAAACAGCCAAACCGACAACGTGGCGAAGACCAAAAAGTTTGACCAACTGATGTGGCAAATAAGACGCGGGCCCTACCTGTCAATGACTAGAAAGTCATCTTCTTCACAACATTTTTTCTCTGGAGCATTCCATCAAACACCTTGTCTGCGTTCACCCTCTAGCCATTGAAGAAGGCACAATACGCGAAGGCACAATACGCCATGGCCACGCCGGAGCAGCGACCAGAGGAACGGCGAGTCAGACTTCTCCATCCTGTCCGCAGGCTCACGCGGCTCTTCCTATCCTCCTACCAATTACCAAGGTGGTGGACACCTTGCCGAAGCTGTCATACGACGGCGGCACGGACAAGGTGTCGGGCGGGCCAAGTTGTGGCTGCGTGGGGAAGGGGCGAGTGGCTCACCTTGAGCACGTATGAGTGCTCGGACACGCCGACGCCATGAATGAGCACACATGCGTGAAGAAGAAGGCGAGGTCATGCTCGTCGTCGTCCATGGCGGCCGCCCGTGGCGCCGCCCGACGCAGTCGCCCTGCCCAGGAGGCAGCGCGGGAGCTGCGTGTCCTTGCTGGCCCTGCCCGCAGGCCAGCACGCCGACGCCAAGCATGATGTGGCCCTGGGCTAGCTCGAGCAGGGCTCGGTTGCCGTGGCCATGGTGGTCATGGAGCTCTCGGCTCGGCCGTCCATGCCGGCGGGTGGCGGCGGGATTCGAGGGTTTGTGACGTGTAGAGAAGAGGCTGAGGCAGCCTGGAGCAAGCTTGAGCAGGGGCTCGGCTTCCATGGCTATGGAGCTCTCGGCTCGCATGGCGTAGAGATGCTCGGATGCTCACAAGCTGCTCGATGCAATGCTCCAAAGAAATAAAGATGAACACGTAGTCAATGACAGGCGGGACATGCATCTCATCTGCCACCTCACCTAGTCAACACTTTTTTTATGTGCTTGGTCTTCGCCACGTCAGCCCAACAGGCGGGCCCTACTTGTCGGTTTGGCTGTTTTCGCGACCAAATCCCAGCATCAGTGCTCCGCGTTACATGTTAGGCACAATTTCGGTGGTTTTTTGTGCCCTGGCACAAATCTGATACCAAATTGTTACCCTAGCCTCAAGTGTGGTGGTTTTGGGTAAATAATTCCAGAACTGCCCCAAAAAAATCTATTGCAAAGCGGTGTTGATAATGAAGTGATCGCAGTTTTGCGTATGTGCGATTGCGAAATCAATACGGAAAGAGTAAGATAATTCAAAAAAATATCAGAAACAAACAAAAATCTTGATAAAATGAATTGTTCTACAAAATTTTCTGAGGTTACTACCCATTTAAAAGGTGCAATATTCATAAATTCCTTGAACTCTAGCAATAATAAAAAACAAAAGGTTTTCTAGTCCACCAACGTTTATCTATTTCATAAATTCTCGGTCTTAACTAAAATCTCTTAGTTGCTCGTGTTTTCCAATCTATCCTATTTTTCCTTGTAATGTCCTATTTCTATGTTTTTCCTTTGTGTTTTTAATAATCATTAACAAAATCTTCCTTTTTGTATAAATTCTTTGGTTTCCATTTTTTTTTTAGGATTTGCGTTTTTATCTATAAAGCCGAGATTTTTCAGGTTGTTTTGTGGAAAAAAAATCAAGAACGTTTCTTTAATATGTTTTCATATTTTTTACATCCTTCCATTATTGTATTCCAAGTGGATCATAGGGCAAGCACCATGAACTTGGACATAAGAAATTCTTAGTCAATTTCATCGTCTAGACATGCTATAATTGATAAACATATTTTTTGAGTTTCTCTCGTCAAGGAAAGGAACACAGTGCTATCCACACCAACCACACGACCATGGTTTCTTAGATGCGCAACATAATGTTGATCACTGGCGCACGATTTGATGATGCTGTCGTGGACGTGGTACCGAGCAAGGCTCTCAGGTGCAATGTTCACCAGTGGGGTTCAGTGCCGGTGGGGAGAAAGGGCGCAGCGTGGGGCTCAGCGCCGCGCCGGGACATTGCACCTCAACCATCGAGCAGTTACGTTGAAGCCGCAGGAATCAAGGCTGTCCAGTGTCCAGCCCAGCCCAGACCCCGGACAGCCACAGTGCCGGCTGGCCGGCTGGCCGGCCGGAGCCACCATGCATGAACGAGGAGGACCCAACTTGCTCCACCGTCCCACGTCCGCCGGCCGCCCGCTGAGCTGCGCCTGCACCTGCGCGTGAGCTGTTCGCTGGCCGCTGGGGTTTGACATTCGGCGGGGTCGCCCGCCAGCCGTCGGACAGCGGGGACGCGCGCCGGCCGGTGAGGCACGCCCCGCCTTTCTTTATTGGGACGACCACGTACGCCCGCTCCCGCCTAGCTCCCCTCTCCCCCGATCGATCGTGCCGCGCAGCGCCCGGCCTGTTGCCATTATACTATGCCCCCGGGGCACGGCGCGCTCCTGATTCAACAGTAGCTGCCGCCGCCCGGGCGCTCTCGGGATCCGCGGCCGCGATTATCATAACCCTAACCGGGCACCCCCGAGGCGGCCGTGGGGGCTAATCGCGCGACCGGAGGGTGCCAAACACGAGCCGGGTCGCGATTAAGAAACCGACGGCTCTCGGGAGGGCGGCGGGCGGCACTCAGGTTCAGTGTCTGACGGGTCGAATGATGGAGCTCCAGCTCACCCAGCCCCGGCAGCAACGAGACATGGACTAGTTTACACATTCCTAGCTTACACTTACACACAACACGAGCACGATGAGATCAGATCACTGTGTGTGGCCTGATTCCTAGTTCGGGCGGAAGGAACAAGGAATGCATGCATGCATGTGTGGACGATCGTCGCAATGGTAGTACAGCAGCAATTCAATTTCCCCGCCTCCCCCAACGTACGTACCTACTCGTAGTACGTACTCCTACCAGCGAAGAAGATTCTCTCGCAAGGACGGCGGGCGACAGCTAGACGGGCACGAGCTCGGCGGCGCAGGTTCATGAATACGTACATCGCCGCGTGGCCGCGTGCATGTACCAGTATGTATCCGGCGAGAGTTAAATGACGGCCCAGGCTACACGTATAGGTATAGGGTAGCACGTCTCGGCCGGCGGCGGCGGCGTCGCCACCGCTTCACGCAGCACATTGATCATCGGTCACCGGAGGCGAGGAAGGAAGAAAACACCAAAAGAGTTAGGTGCAGCGTCGCGGGTCCTGCGGCGGCACAGTACGCGCGCCGTCCATTGCGATCGCTGGTCCCGGCGCGGGGGCTGTGCCGATGCAGGCACGAGCGGCTAGCGACCGGTGTATGTCCCGGTGCGGAAGATCGTACGTAAACAGCCAGCCAGCTCGCAAAGGGACACCTATCCGTCTCGTTTTGTCACTACTCAAATGCACACTGGCAGTGTGCATATACTCCCTCCTTCCATGTATATATAGGGCCTAATGCATTTTCAAGACTGCATTTGACTATTGATAAAATTAATACTACATGACATGCATAATGTGAAAATTATATCATTAAAAGCTCCTTTCACATACGAATTTGATGATGTGCTTTGTGTAAGTTGCATGTCATATATTATTGCTCTAACATTTGATCAAAGTTAGCCTCGAAAAATACATTAGGCCTATATAGATGGAAGGAGAGTGTATACAGCATCTACAGCATTCCAATAATCAATTCTCATGTCTGGTGGCAAATCAAGCATGCTTAATTGATGCGGGACTTGATTAGCGATCATGAGGCGATTAATGGTGGTTGTTGCAACGTTCCAGATTATAAGATGCAAAGAACTAGGAGCACCGTGCATTAGCAGTCCAAAGAAAAACGCAGCAAGGCCCCGCAGCTGGCGTATTCTATATACTCCCTCCTTCTTTTTATATAGGGACTAATATGTTTTCGAGGCTAACTTTGATCAAATGTTAGAGCAATAAAATATGACATGCAACTTACACAAAGCATATTGTCAAATTCGTATATGAAAGAAATTTTCAATGATATAATTTTTATATTATGCATGTCATGTATTATTAATTTTGTCAATAGTCAAAGGATGTCTTAAAAAACACATTAGGCTCTATATAGATGGAAGGAGGAAGTATCACGGAGACGTCGACCACGTAACAGGGGTGATGGGAGAGCTGCGAGCCAATCCACCGATGAGGCGGATGTGGACGCCATGAATGAAATACGTAGATGCTCTCTGCCCTATACACGTACGTACTCCTACTAGCTACAAGATGATCTTTTTAGATATACGTACGTACTAGTAGCGATGTTGTAGACGAGGCGTCCAAAAGTGCGGAAAAATATTGAGGCTACTAGCACGACAGCAAATGCTTTTGACGTTACGTGTCAATTTAATATGCAAAGCCGGTACACGTTCATTGAATCCGTGCAGAAAAACATATTCCGTCGACGTACTCTATAATATCACCTCAATGAGTGTTATACCTGTCTTTTGTACTGGTCCGGCTTCAGTTACCGGACCGATCAGCTAATTAAAGACTTTGAGCACCAAGGAGTAGTAATTTAGTTTGTTTGATGATGTCACGTTTTTCCTTTCAGTTTCTCGACTGGGAACTAGGGAAACTCTAGCTAGCGTGCCACCGCGGAGAAAAAA
>NC_041384.1:617011021-617015265 GCF_002162155.2 Triticum dicoccoides | reverse complement strand
GATCAACAATTTTAGTAAAAGCAACTAGTAATTGTCAACAATATACGTACTCGGCCCCCCCCTATACTCGAATCCTGGCTCAGCCACTGTTAACTTGCATGATGGAATGGAATTAGGAGGATCTGCTGATCAAAAATATCTGTAGTAGATAATCTCGTAGTAGATGCTTGACACTTGTAGTAGATAATCTCGTAGCCGTTGGATGGATCGCGGGACAACTGTCCGATCGCTCCCCGGTGAGCCATTGTGGTGCGCCAGTCTTTGCAAGATGAGTCATGCTGCACTCTCTGCCAAATCGTTTTTCCCTTTGTTTTTGTGCAACGTGCCGACCGTCGGATCATCGCAATACAGAGCATGTTGTGGTCACCAATTGCGGCATGGACCATGTTGCGATCACCTTCAGTTTGCACGAGGTGGGCCTTTTGTCACCCTTTGCTACACGGTCCATGCTGCGGTCACCCGTTGCAACATGGTCAATGTTGCAATTTGTCGTTGTTGCATCACCGTCGTCGTTTGTAGTGGGGTTGTCTGCAACATCTGTGCGTTCATAGTGGCCGACTTGTAGCGTTGGATATCTTCCTCGTGCCAGTGGCGTGGCAACCTCTGCCGACCAGCGGTAGGAGAGGAGCCGACCAGTGGTGGGAGAGGAGCGGGAGAAGAGGATGAGCCCCCTCGTAATCCATTTTATGTCGTTCTGCAGCACCAGGTAAGGAAAAGAGAGAGCCCCGCCATAGCCGGATCGTGGCCTCATGGGTGAAGAAGCATGGATGGTGGTTCGTCGGAGAAAGAGGAACGACATGATTATTTGTTGGCCAGTCGGTTGAGAACCGGGTTGGGCAGTCCTAGAAGACGCATGGCGATCGTTCGGTGTGACCAGCGGCTATGTTTGGATCATTTGCCTTACTAAAGGGGGGTTTGGGATTCTACGTTCCTACACCACCCACCTCTTCCCCTCTCTCGGTTTTTATTTTTCCATCTATCTTTGGTTTTTATTCAATGATTTTTTTAAATCGCTTTAACCGGCCAATCTTTTATTGGCTTTACCAAATAAAAAATTGATTGCTTTGGTAAGCTAATAAATGCTTATCAAATAAAATCCTAGAATTTTTTTGGCAAACATTTATATTTATTAAATAACATTAATATAAAAGTCAAAACACGTGCCAATATGCTACTTCCTCTGTTCGAAAATACTTATCGAAGAAATGGATAAAAATTGGATGTATCTAGAACAAAATACGTCCGGATACATTCATTTCTCCGACAAATATTTTCAAGCGGAGGGAGGAAGTAGTTCTGGGAACACCCCAAAGAGTTGGAATATTTTATGTGCAGCCAACAAATTGGCTAACGCTGATGCTCCTAATCACCATCCTAATCTGTAATCAACATCCTTATTTTAAGAAATGGAACCTTTTCTTTTGGGGGCTGAACTCTTCACAGGCACAAGCATAACACACATATGCGGTAGCTCCTTTATCTGATTTGTGTATGTATCTCTGCATCAGACAAGCACCAAACCTGCCCAGAGAATATCCAAAACAGTGGTATTACTGGTAGAGAAGGTACTGACGCTCAGGTGCATGCATCCAGCACCCCCTTGGTGTGCTATATAAACCGCCCCAGCTCGCTCACTGTCCAGCACAAGGCAGCACTGCCCAAACCACCTCCTTGGCCTCTAGCTAGCTACCGCCCAACGCGCCATTAGCAGCAGCAGCAGCGGTGGACCGGTGGTAGCAACCGATCGGCACCCATGGCCCAGATGCTCTCCGCCATGACCATGACGATGGACACCGTCCCCACCGCCCCCGCCATTATGCCCGCCCAGCCCATCTGCCTGGACGCGCCGCTGTCGGGCTCGGGCATCGCCGTGCTGTCGAGGCAGGCCGTGCACCCGGACGGCCCGCCGTCGGCGCTCGGGGACCTCACGCTCTCCGTCTCCGACCTGCCCATGCTGTCCTGCCACTACATCCAGAAGGGCCTCTTCTTCCCCGCCCCCGACGTCCCCATGGCCTCCCTCGTCTCGCTCCTCGTCTCGTCGCTCTCCCGCGCGCTCGCCGTCTTCCCGGCCCTCGCCGGCCGCTTCGTCACCCTCCCCGACGACCGCATCGTCATCCGATGCAACGACGCCGGCGTCGAGTTCCGCCACGCCGTGGCGCCGGCCCTGTCGCTCAACGACTTCCTCGTGCCCAACGCCGACGTCCCCACCAGGCTGACCAAGGACCTGTTCCCCATGGACCGCACCGTGAGCTACGAGGGCCACCGCCGCCCTCTCACGTCGTTCCAGCTCACCGTGCTCGGTGATGGCGCCGTCTTCATCGGCATCGTCGCCAACCACGCCGTCGTGGACGGCACCTCCTTCTGGCACTTTTATAACACCTGGGCCGCCCTTTGCCGCGGCGCGTCGCCCAGGCTGCCGGACTTCCGCCGCAACTTCTTTGGCGAGTCAACGGCCGTCCTTCGCTTTGCCGGCGGCGTGGGCCCCGCCGTGACCTTTGACGCGGACGCGCCCCTTCGCGAGAGAATCTTCCACTTCAGCAGGGACGCAATTCGCGAGCTGAAGGCGATAGCCAACCGTCGGTCGAGCGCCGGTCAAGATGCCGAGGTTTACGGCAAGATGGCGCACGACCCGAAGAACCAGGAGGCCCGCGGCGAGATCTCGTCGTTCCAGTCACTGTGCGCGCAGATATGGATCTCGACGACGCGCGCGCGGAAGCAGCTCGACGCCGACGCGACGACGACGCTACGCCTGGCGGTGAACTGCCGTCACCGGCTGCGCCCGGCGGTCTCCCCGGCCTACTTCGGGAACGCCATCCAGAGCGCGCCGACGACGGCGACGGTGGCGGAGCTGGCGTCCAACGACCTGCGGTGGGCGGCGTCGAGGCTGAACGCGAGCCTGGCGGCGTACGGCGACGAGGCGATACGCGGGGCCGCGGCGGCGTGGCAGGCGGCGCCCCGGTGCTTCCCGCTGGGCAACCCGGACGGCGCGGTGGTGACGATGGGCAGCTCCAACCGGTTCCCGATGTACGAGGGCAACGACTTCGGGTGGGGCCGCCCCCTGGCGGTGCGCAGCGGGCGCGCCAACAAGTTCGACGGCAAGATGTCGGCGTTCCCGGGCCGCTCCGGGGACGACAGCGTGGACATCGAGGTGTGCCTCGCGCCGGACACGATGGCGGCGCTGCTCCGCGACGACGAGTTCATGCAGTACGTGTCGTGCCCGGCGCACCTGTTGTGATCGATCGATGTACCCCTACCGGTCAGTGCGGGCTCGCGACCGTCCGTGCGTGCGTGCGCAAGTAGGGCCGCCATGACATGTCGTCAAGCTGCCTGGTTGGTGTGCGGGAAGAAGCCATTTCGGGACGAGGTGGTGCGCGCGGGCGGTGGGCCTGGTACTCGTATGTAGTGCTTGGATTGACTAGTTTAGGCAGCGACGTTTGCTGAAGGAGATGATGGATTGTGGAACTGGTAACTGAAAATAAGGTTGTGAAAGTGTTTGATTGCACAGTGTTCATGAGTTCTCCTTGTCGATGTACCGATGGCATATGTGTGGCTTTCTGACACACACAGTACAGACTTATACTGTACACCAGCGCGTCTCCTAATAGGACACTAGCTAGTCAGATTAAGACATGAAATATATCCTTGAGACTCGCTAAATTCCCAGTATGCGGCGGCTTAACAAATAATCCCTCCTTATTCCGTGCGCTGTCCAGTAATGTATTCCAGTCGTTTCAAAACATAAACCATATGTGAATACATCTATTTGAGCGTCAATTAATTCCGGATGAAGGAAGTATAAGATAAGACTAATTGGCTGAGTAGTACTTTGATAAGGGTGTGGCTAGAGCTTAGTCGACTGAGACTTAACAAAGTGTAGGAGTTACTCCGAAGATATGATAAGACCACCATTGTCAATCCTAAGGATGGAGTACATGAGTTTTGTTGGAACCGTAACCTTGCTTTTAAGGGCGGTAGCACCCAGACCTTGTGATGATCGATGGATTTTTAAGGCTCTGTTTGTTTGGGCTTTTGCTTTTGCAGTTTTTTCATTTTGCCCAAAAAGCCACAGAAGCTCCTAAATAGGTGCTTTTGCAGCTTTTATCGCATTTGGAGCTCAATATTGTTACATTGATTCATCAAAAGACAAAAAAAAGCTTTAAAAGCATCTATTTAGGAACTTTTATGGCTTTTTGGTCAAAATGAAAAAGCTGCAAAAGCAGAAGCAAAAGCCCAAACAAACAGGG
>NC_041384.1:616963242-617010729 GCF_002162155.2 Triticum dicoccoides | reverse complement strand
TGTTGATTGTTGTTTGATTAATTGTATGGAATCGAGTGGAATTTGGAAGTTTTTGAAAGTTGAATGAGACGGAAGAAAAGGACTTTTCAAGTGCCAGAACATATAAAAAGGGAGAAAGAAAAAAATAGAAGAAAGTTTTACACAAATTTTCATGTAAGATCTCATAAATATAGCATTGACTGAGACTTCGTTAAATCTCAATCGACTAAGATTTATAAATCCTGCTTTGGATAATAGTTAATACTCCTTCTGGTCGGGTTTATAGGATCGGTGTGAGCTATAGGTCCTAGTCTGGTTTATAGGATCGGTGTGGGCTATGGGTCCTCAATTTGACTAACGAATATGTGTTATATACCATCAAAAGCGTATCACTGGATACGTATTAGAATACAGTTTTCAAACACATAGTTCTAGAGGGCATATAACATATATTTTTGCGGTTTCACATGGATTGCAGTTTTCTATGTTTGTATTCAAAGGCACATACCAACAATTGCGGTTTTCTATCACATGGACAGCGTAATTATTGGTTAAATGTTTGTATTAAGAAATCAACATACATTGTACATTTTGAAATGGATGGAGCTCTAAAATGTAGTAATGTGAACTATCCTCACTTTCAAAAACACTACTCTAGCAATCAAGTCATAGAGTCATAGAGTCTTTTCATCATACATAAAACATAACAGTTGTTACTTATATTATTCTCTCTAGCATTGGCCATTGTGGTATATTCCATTTCAAGGACTCCAAAAAGCATATGAGTGTAATGGCATATGTATTTTTTTCAATACTTGGAAGAATAATTTCAAAAAAAACTTGAAAGAATTTTGGCAATATACCTGAGTGAACGGAACTTATATATGAAGTATAGATTATATGCGCTTTGGTTCTCTCATGTTGTTGTGTTTTGTAATAGAGACCCGATGTATGTGGTATCAGTTTGATATTCATGAATTCCGCATTTATCGAAGATATGCGTTGATGGAGAAAATTCTGTAGACTACTTATTCTGGCTATCAAACAAAGATTATTGTCTACAATACTTCTGTCAGGTGAATATAATATTAGGTTAGTAATTTGTTTGAATATATACATTGCAACTAGTAGACATAAAAAGGGAGGACATCTAGAGATAATATAACTTTGTGGATAGTTTTATTCTTTACTCTTTTTTGCGGAGAGTTTTATTGTTTACTCGTAAGGTCAACTCCATAATTTATGTATAAATTTTATGAATTCCCCATTATCACACATATGTGCCCCACGAAAAAAAACTATGGACCAATAATTATCATGATCATAGCACATGTTGAGTAAATAGGCAATTTTTTATTAATTTAATCCAGAAAATGATCACGAACATGGCATTGACAGCATTAACGACATACTGATTACAATCTAGATAAGCACATACTAGTTTGGATTGCTTACCACATAACTGCCCGTCACTATTAACTGGATTGCTTACAACGGATGGACGTTTGCCATGATAACCTGTTATGAGTGGCAGGTTACCGGTGACGGACACGTCCGTCCAATTTGTTCCCGCCACCAATAGCCAATTCTCCTTTTTTCTGAAAGAAAGTTCGAGCTTTATTCATTAGAAATAATCATTACATCGTTTATGAGGATTGGTACAATTGTATTATGTGGTTCCTCCAGCCAATCAGAAATGATGGAAAATCTAGCCAACTTGGCAAGTTCATGAGCAACTTTATTTGCTTCTCTATTACAATGCTCGAATCTAGAAATAGGAAAACCGCAAGCTAAGTGAAAACAGTCGTAAAAAATTGCAGCTGATGCCCCCGACGATCGTCCTGCTTCGTTCATGGTCTCGATCACCTCCATATTATCTGAGTTAATAATTATTTATGCGATTACAACCCATCCTTTGCGCAAGTGATAGGCCGAATTTTAATGCCAAAGCTTCAGCCATCAGGACATCTGCACACCAGTCATTCTTACCATTTCCCCCACCGATGAACCTACCTTTATCATCTCTTAAGACCGCCCCGATCATACCCCTGAGAAGGTCGTGGTCAAAATAATCATCAACGTTAAGTTTAACAAATCCTGTCGGGGGGCTAGACCATCCTCCTCTTTTCATGGAAGCCTTAGGCAAGGAGGCATTAACAGATTTATCAGTGAGAGCGCGTATCCCCATGGATATCTGTTGTGCATTCTGAGTAGTCTCATTGTGTACCAATTTGTGCATTTCCCACCACAAGTACCAGGCTGATATGGCAATCATGTCACGCACATTTCGAGTGCCCATAATACATAGTTTCTGATCTGTTAATGAAAGTAAATATTCCAAGACTGCCTCACCCGCATAGTCTATTTTACAAATTCTGTCGATAATATCTTCCATCCCTAGTCTTCTCTAGACTTTTTTTGCTCTGTCACATAGGAACAGCAGATGTTTTGTGTCTTCTGGCCCAGATGAGCAGGCAGGACACTCAGGCGAGACTTTCACATGTCTATTAGCTAACTTAACATGACATGGAAGAGTGCCGTGAAGTGTACGCCAAATAAATATTTTAACCTTTGCTGGACAAGCAAGTTTCCAAATCCTCCCCCAAATAGAATTGACTGTGGTACGTCCCATTCCATTGGTATGTCGTCACTTGTTCCCATATTGGTGGTCTCATTCAACAAAATAAGCAGACCGAACCGTAAAGATCTCATTTTTTGTGATATTCCAAGCTACAAAATCTAGCATATCATGTTACGTAGAAGGAAAAGAATTTTATGAGACGAGGTCTCACGGGTTAGCAGGTGAGACCCATCCTGATTTCAGGGGGGGAGATTAGATGCTTTGTGATTTGTGAATGCCACGTGTCATCCATCAGGATGAGTCTCACCTGCTAACCGTGAGACCTGGTCTCATATTTTTTTTTCATAAACATCAATAGGCCATAGAGTCTGTCTAAGAAGATCTTCATCCCAACTATTTAGGATTGGATCAATCAAATCTGTTACCTTCCGTAACAACTGGCATCCCTTGGGGTAACAATTTTACGGTTTGCACAATTTGGAATCCATGCGTTCTTCCAAATGTCAATATTCTTTCCATTTTCCACTTGCCAAATATGACCAAGCTTCAGGGAGCTCACACCCGCCATAATACTTTACCAGGTGAAGGAAGAACCCTTCTTCAGGTCAATGTTCAACAAGTCAACGTCAGGATAGTATTTGACTCTCAAAATAGTAGCACATAGAAAATCCGGATTCTAGATAAGACGCCAAGCCTGTTTAGCCGGCATAGCCAAATTGAAACAATAGATATCCCGAAAACCCATTTCTCCTTGGTTCTCGGGTACACACATTTTTCACCGAGCCATCCAATGCATTCTCCTTTGGCTGTCCTCATCCAATGCAAGCATAGCCAATCATTCTTACCATTTTCCCCACCGATGAACCTACCTTTATCATCTCTTAAGACCACCCCGATCGTACCCCTGAGAAGGTCGTGGTGAAAAGAATCATCAACGTTAAGTTTAACAAATCCCGTCGGGGGGCTAGACCATCCTCCTCTTTTCATGAAAGCCTTAGGCAAGGAGGCATTAACAAAATTATCAGTGAGAGCGCGTATCCCCATGGATATCTGTTGTGCATTCTGAGTAGGCTCATTGTGTACCAATTTGTGCATTTCCCACCACAAGTACCAGGCTGATATGGCAATCATGTCACGCACATTTTGAGTGCCCATAATACATAGTTCCTGATCTGGTAATGAAAGTAAATATTCCAAGACTGCCTTACCCGCATAGTCTATTTTACAAGTTCTGTCGATAATATCTTCCATCCCTAGTTTTCTCCAGACTTTTTTTGCTCTGTCACATAGGAACAACAGATGTTTTGTGTCTTCTGGCCCAGATGAGCAGGCAGGACACTCAGGCGAGACTTTCACATGTCTATTAGCTAACTTAACATGACACGGAAGAGTGCCGTGAAGTGTACGCCAAATAAATATTTTAACCTTTGCTGGACAAGCAAGTTTCCAAATCCTCCCCCAAATAGAATTGACCATGGTACGTCCCATCCCATTGATATGTCGTAACTTGTTCCCATATTGGTGGTCTCATTCAACAAAATAAGCAGACCGAACCGTAAAGATCTCATTTTTTGTGATATTCCAAGCTACGAAATCTAGCATATCATGTTACGTAGAAGGAAAAGAATTTTATGAGACGAGGTCTCACGGGTTAGCAGGTGAGACCCATCCTGATTTCAGGGGGGAGATTAGATGTTTTGTGATTTGTGAATGCCACGTGTCATCCATCAGGATGAGTCTCACCTGCTAACCGTGAGACCTGGTCTCATATTTTTTTTCATAAACATCAATAGGCCATAGAGTCTGTCTAAGAAGATCTTCATCCCAACTATTTAGGATTGGATCAATCAAATCTGTTACCTTTCGTAACAACTGGCATCCCTTGGGGTAACAATTTTACGGTTTGCACAATTTGGAATCCAGGCGTTCTCCCAAATGTCGATATTCTGTCCATTTTCCACTTGCCAAATATGACCACGCTTCAGGGAGCTCACACCCGCCATAATACTTTACCAGGTGAAGGAAGAACCCTTCTTCAGGTCAATGTTCAACAAGTCAACGTCAGGATAGTATTTGACTCTCAAAATAGTAGGACATAGAAAATCCGGATTCTAGATAAGACGCCAAGCCTGTTTAGCCGGCATAGCCAAATTGAAACAATGGATATCCCTAAAACCCATTTCTCCTTGGTTCTCGGGTACACACATTTTTCACCGAGCCATCCAATGCATTCTCCTTTGGCTGTCCTCATCCAATGCAAGCATAGCCAGTCATTCTTACCATTTCCCCCACCGATGAACCTACCTTTATCATCTCTTAAGACCACCCCGATCGTACCCCTGAGAAGGTCGTGGTGAAAAGAATCATCAACGTTAAGTTTAACAAATCCCGTGGGGGGGCTAGACCATCCTCCTCTTTTCATGGAAGCCTTAGGCAAGGAGGCATTAACAAAATTATCAGTGAGAGCGCGTATCCCCATGGATATCTGTTGTGCATTCTGAGTAGGCTCATTGTGTACCAATTTGTGCATTTCCCACCACAAGTACCAGGCTGATATGGCAATCATGTCACGCACATTTCGAGTGCCCATAATACATAGTTCCTGATCTGGTAATGAAAGTAAATATTCCAAGACTGCCTCACCCGCATAGTCTATTTTACAAGTTCTGTCGATAATATCTTCCATCCCTAGTTTTCTCCAGACTTTTTTTGCTCTGTCACATAGGAACAACAGATGTTTTGTGTCTTCTGGCCCAGATGAGCAGGCAGGACACTCAGGCGAGACTTTCACATGTCTATTAGCTAACTTAACATGACACGGAAGAGTGCCGTGAAGTGTACGCCAAATAAATATTTTAACCTTTGCTGGACAAGCAAGTTTCCAAATCCTCCCCCAAAATAGAATTGACCGTGGTACGTCCAATCCCATTGGTATGTCGTAACTTGTTCCCATATTGGTGGTCTCATTCAACAAAATAAGCAGACCGAACCGTAAAGATCTCATTTTTTGTGATATTCCAAGCTACGAAATCTAGCATATCATGTTACGTAGAAGGAAAAGAATTTTATGAGACGAGGTCTTACGGGTTAGCAGGTGAGACCCATCCTGATTTCAGGGGGGGGGGAGATTAGATACTTTGTGATTTGTGAATGCCACGTGTCATCCATCAGGATGAGTCTCACCTGCTAACCGTGAGACCTGGTCTCATATAATTTTTTTTCATAAACATCAATAGGCCATAGAATCTGTCTGAGAAGATCTCCATCCCAACTATTTAGGATTGGATCAATCAAATCTGCTACCTTCCGTAACAACTGGCATCCCTTGGGGGTAACAATCTTACGGTTTGCACAATTTGAAATCCAGGCGTCCTCCTAAATGTCAATGTTCTGCCCATTTTCCATTTGCCAAATATGACCACGCTTCATGGAGCTCACACCCGCCATAATACGTTGCCAGGTGAAGGAAAAACCCTTCTTTAGGTCAGTGTTCAACAAGTCAACGTCAGGATAGTATTTGACTCTCAAAATAGTAGCACATAGAGAATCCGGATTCTAGATAAGACGCCAAGCCTGTTTAGCCGGCATAGCGAAGTTGAAACAATGGATATGCCAAAAATCCATTTCTCCTTGGTTCTTTGGTACACACATTTTTCACCAAACCATCCAATGCATTATCCTTTAGCTGTCCTCGTCCAATGCAAGCCTAGCCAATTCTCCTAGTAGTGCGTTGACCATCCGCCACTCATGCGAGTCCGTCCCAATCCGCCTGGCGCATTTTGCCGGGTGCGCGACGCCTCCGCTCTCCCGATCTGCCTGCGCGCACCCGGACCTGGACCCTCGTGCCGTCGTGCGCGCGCGGGCCGCGTAGGGTAAACCGTTTTGCTCCGCACCACCGCGGTCGTCAGTGCGTGCGTGCGCGTGTCGCTGCACCCGCGGCCACGTGTTGCTCGGGTCCTACCGGTCTCCGGTCCCCGGTCTCCTCCCCCCGCTAATCACACCTGACGTTTGAGCATTTCACGTCCTGATCGCCCTCCAGTGGAGCCCATCATCACTCATCAAGGGGGGGCCTTGACGCTGGCAGCGACGTCCCTCTTTGTCGCGGCCCGTAAACCTGCACACCGAACACGAGGAACGCCACATCCTGATGCCACGGCAATCACGATTAAACAATGTAAAACGCACTGCGCCCTTAGATTACTCCTCTAGCACTAGTACTAGCTAAGTAGGCAGCACAGCAACGCCGTCCACAGCCGTGATGTGATGCGAGCAGGGCAGCTAGCCTGCGCTCCTCTGACCGCGACTAATTAAGCATTAACCCGTGGGATCACGCACATGGTAATACCACTGGAGATACGCGTCCCGATCCTACACTGTAGGAGAGCTCCGTTGCGTTGCGTGCGCCCCGCCTAGTGGCCGGCCGCCTGACATAAACCGCGTATGGGCGCCCGGCGGGCCGAGCGCACCTTCGTGGCCGGCACCGGAGCCACCCGATCGCCGACCCACTTGGGAAACTATGTTTTCTAAGACCCACTTGGCGGAATTATTACACCGACGTGTCAGCGCGCGCCGCGTGCAGCCGGTGCACCCACGCAGTGGCCGTCTACCTGGCACGATCGATCCGCATCTACTAGTGTCAGTAGCAGTACTGCGAGAGCATTTTCGTTACGTAGACGGAATAATGATAAAATAAAAGCAATGGATGGCGCATTTCCGGGCGCGGTGCCGGGTCAACTCGCGAGGCTTGTGCGTGCGGTGCAGCGAGCAGCGGCATATGCAGCTCACCACTCCAGTTATTTGGTTAGAGTGCAAGCTTTGGTGTGCGCCACGGCCAGTGCCGTCAGGTTCAGTGAACGCCTGGGTTCCCCCTAGAGCCTGCCTGCCTGCCTGCCTGCGTGCCTAGACGAAACGGATGGTGGCGACGGGCGGAGAAAAAGCGAAAAGGGGGGGATAAGATCTGCCTGAATCCCTCCATGCATGCATGAAAAAGGTCACGCGCGGCATCATCATCGGGGGAGCGAAGGGGACGGCGTTAGCGGAATCTGGCCCGTAGCTCTCACAGGGCTTATAGGGCGACGTGTCGGGCGCGAGGAGCACCAGCTTAGAGGTGCGCTCTGTGGACAGACCGGGCTGCGCGAGTCGGCGTCAGCCGGCCCATATTTATTGGACCAGCCTGGATATTTAAGCCGGCGATGGATGGATGGCCGCGCCGGGCCGAAATCCCGTCTGGGACGGTTGCACCCAGGCCACAGCAGCGTATATATAAACAAATGCCACCAGAATACACGCAAAATAATGCTCGCCATAGAACGAACAGCAATCATGAGAATGGGATGGGCCTCGCATAAGAAACACGTATCAATTTGAAGTCGAATAAAAATCATTGAGTCGTCCATGTCAGCAGCACAACGAATGGATTAAGAACACGACCGGCGAACAAAGTCCAACGATTTTATAAGCTGAAGCGTATTATTTGGCCATTTTCCGAAACCAAAGGATAATGGTCCGTTAGACAGATTATGATGAAAAGGGTATCAAATTCGAATAAGAAAAAAAATACGAGAGCAATGCATGGACTTCAGAATATTATCCTACTCCGGCCAGTCGGCAAACCTTGAATAAATACATCAGACGAGTGAACTGCTTTTATTTTGTTCAGCCGGCTGCTTTAATTTTTCTCAGCCTTGATGCCATTCATAGAGATTCCTATAACGATCGAAACCCACTTCTGCACTGACAAAACTAACAGATATCTACCATAGCGAAAGCCAGTGCCACTAGGAAAAGGAAGAAAAAAAATCCCAGTGAAGCAGAGCCCTAGTGTTTATAGGGTTGCACAAAACAGTAGCTACAACTTGAAATAATGAAATCGATGGCAGTCTATGAATCAAAAAGTACATTAACAAACACTAGTAAACAGACCAGTTCAAACAGTATGATCAGTTGTCAAAGCCAACTAGTGTTAAGCAGCTAGTTTGGGATTGCTCCTCCGCCACAGGCAAATGGAAATGGATAAGAGGCTTGTGGATTGACGTGTTAAGATAGGGTTGCCAATACTGGTGGTGGTGAATTCAGGCTAACATTCTGAGGCACCCACCATTCAGTAAAAATAAGAAGACAATACAGAATGAAATTGTTGTACGGATAAACATGTGCAAGGATGTCTATGGGTTAAAAATGTCCAAATCTGTTCCCTTTTTTCTTTTTGACAATGCATGGATGATTAAAAAAAAGGACATGTCAAGACTGGACATCTCCCTGACAAACAATTACTGATAATATGTACATGTCGGAAAAATATTGATAATATGTATTCTACACTAGACTTCACTGATATAAGAAACAATTGAAATAAAAAGGGAACAAATTAGTGCAGTTCAACACAAAAAGCAATATATACAAGTCTTTTAACCTCAAGTCCAGTTTCAGCAAAGGGAGTTAGGAGTTTCTATATAAAAAAATTAAGAGTAGATTAATCTATTGTGTATACAACATGTTTATTCAATACAACTGAAGCCTTATCCCTTCAAGAATCATCAGCAATAGCCACTTGTCATCAAAGGCTACATTGCAGACATCACTAAAATAATTATAAAACAGGAAACATAAGTTCAACAAATACAGTGGAAGCATGTATCCTTAGATAAACAATACCGCATTAGTCACATATCATATCAAAGCCTCGGGACATCGCAAATGAGCAGACTGGTGGCCCAAGTAAATCCATAACTCTTATAGAAGGATGTGTGCTATATGTCCAACCCTTGATCATTCTTAGACGAGGACACCACTGACTGTTAAGTAACGCTAGGTTCAGAAAAGACCGATAGCGTATTCCAAGAAACAACAGTTCTGGCACACAAAAACCAAACAGTTCCATATTGGGCTTTTAGATGGGAAGTGGCAAGCTACTAAACCTTTAGATCGACTGCATATTCAGGAATATTCATGACTATACCACACACAATGTTCCGTATTTAAGTAAACTCCCTCCTCACATAGAAGAAAGAATCTGTGCTACTAAGAAATAAGACTAGAGACAGTTACAGAAACTTAGCTTCACTACCTTATCTCACAGTTTCATTACAGACTACAGCAGCAGCAAGAAAGCAGCAAGGCACAGCTTACCCAATAACCAACTCAACGTGAACTCATGGAACGAAGAGTAAAAATCATATGTACAATGAAACCTTTAAATACAGATAAAGAGCATTGGTGGACTTTTTAAATTACATTTTCAGGTAGGTGGAGCAACATAATTGTGGCCCATATCAAAAGCTAGCTTCGACTCTGCTAGGTTATTACCAAGATTACAGCGGGCTAACATTTTAGCCATTCCTGAAGACAACTAGAACCAAGCATCATAATATAAAGTGGGCATATGATATTCCTAGTTACCCAACTGATGATATTCCCAGCATTGACTACTAAATCCAAAGATTCTACTTCAACAATCAGGTATCAGTTCTCAGATACTCTGATTTGGCACTGTTCCGCCTTTACAGTCCAAATTTATTGTCTCCACAATAAAATCATGCCATTACATAGTGCCATCATCAACATTACCATCCAGCAGCACGAGTCACCAGTTTCGTGGTATATCATGATGTCTGTGCTATTGCATATTATGTCATGCATTTTGCGACAAGATCAAACATTATGTGGATTAAAACTGGAAAAAAGTGTTAAAACTTATCAAAAGGAAACAAGTCCGTTCTCTTGGCTTTTTGGATGCAAATGCCCCAATGTAAAACTGTCAGATAAAGATATGTGCATTGGTGCAAAACACGGCCTTTCTTGGAGATACGCTACTTTCTACCCTTTTTCAGCTTAACGCTTGGACATGCCTCTTTTATATAAGCATAAAGAATAAAATCAATTAGAAAATAGAATCCAAGTAGAGATGACAACATTGCGTTATAGTTCAGGCAAGAGGATTACGGCACAGGTGCACAGCCTTTAGGAGCTGACAAATTTCCAGACAACATCTCAATGAAGTTTTTTTCAGTTGCGAAACAAGGGCAGAAGTGAAGATATGAAAATGGTATGCAGCACTCTACGCTCAAGATATGTCTAATGTTGCAGTCATGCAAGGATATTGGTACATCAGTGCAAAAGAAGGTTGGGAGCAACCTAACTACAGGAGCTGCATAACTAGGAAAGTTAGTGTCGGCTATGTTGAAGTGGTTGTCACAAGAATAGAAAATAGGACCATATTTTTTCTGATTTTAAAAGGCAATGATATTTTTCTGATTTTAAAGGATAATGATAACATCTGGTATATCATTGAAGACACTGCGATCAACCAATAAATATACACCACAGTACAGCATATTGGCTCTTAGGAAATTTGATAAGGACTTCAGAAACACACCGAACAATAAGTTATTCAGCTTACAGTATGCAACGCAAAAAGGTTCCTCCAACAACTGCACATTATGTAAGAAGCTCAAACATTATGTGGATTAAACTGAAAAAAGAACATCAAAACTTATCAAAAAGGAACAAGTTTGTTCTCTTGGCTTTGGTTGCAAATGTGGCACTATAAAATCTGTCAGATAAAGATACGTGCAGTGGCACAACAGCTTGGATATGCATCTTTTGCAAGCATAAAGAATAGAATCCATCAGAAAATAGAATCCAAGTAGAGATGATGTCATTGTGTTATAGTTTCAGGCAAAAGTATTACGGCACAGGTGCACAGCCTTTAGGAGCTGACAAGTTCCCAGACAACATCTCAATGAAAAGCTTTTCTCTGTTGTAACACAATGGTATGCAGCGCTCTACCCTCGAGATATGTCTAAAGTTACAGTCACGTAAGGATATTATGACATCAGTGCAAAAGAAGATTGGGTGCGACCTACAGGAGCTGCATAACTAGGAACTTCAGTGTCAGCAATGTTAAGTGGTTGTCACAAGAACACAAAATAGGACCATATTTCTTCTGGTTTTAAAGGATAATGATGATGTCTGGTATTATCATTGATCAAATTGTGATCAACCAATAAATATACACCTTGGTACAGCATATATGAGCTCTTAAAAACTTGAGAAGGACTTTAGAAACGCATCAAACAATAAGTTGTTCAGCTTAGAGTATGCAAAGCAAAAAGGTTCCTCAAACAACTACACATCAGTATATTACTCATGGAAGCTCTGAGAATCCTAGTCCAGTAAGTGCAATGTTATTTCACATTTCGAGTCCAGCAAAACAAAGGGTAATATAATTCGAAAGAATATACAAGAGCTCCTAAATAGCACAAAGGACTAGGGTGAGTTTGCCCAAGTCAGGTGCTTAAAATTTGGAGGTGTACAAAATCTGCGTACATTGTTTCCCATTACGGTGGATTTATTCTGAAACAAATTCGTGCAACATCAATCTAGCTTCGTATTTCCGCAAAAAAAAAAAGATATAGCTTTCTATGGGTCACATTCACTCTCCTTCAGAGCATTACCAATTACACTACGTGACTGCAAGATAAACTGAAGCATGGCAACTCTGAACATATTGTGGCTTTTAAAGTACGAAATACTTGGCTCACATGGTTATGACATAAAACGAGAAAACACTGCAGCAAAATGCAAACTTGCAAAACAAGTGTAGATTTGAGTGTAGAAGCAAAAATTCATATCAAATTTGGTACGCTGTTCAACAAAAGCAATATAATTTGACTGAAAGAAACATAAAATTGAAGTTCCCTGCAATGCCAAGCACCAAACCAGATATACAGATACTAATGGAACAGACTTAAGCACAACTCAGATCAGAGACAAATTATACAGACATCAAGTTGCGAGTACAGCTTCAAAGGTAATCACAAAACGTTTATGGTACAGACCAAATATGTCATAACGCGCAGGCCATAAGCACAAGCACTATAGTAATTCATGTCTCTCAAGCAAATATATACATATACAGAGCAAACCACGAAATCACACTGCAACTTATTCCCACATTAACAGGAATTGAGAAGAACAAACTCACAGCGCATCCTCACACACTTGAACTCCCATCAATACTCTCGACGATACTCGCTGTAATCGTCCCTTGCGGCAGGAGCCACCTTCTCTCCCACCCTCTCTGCCGCCTTTTCCTCCTTATACTTCACACCTTCATCAATCGCAAGCGCCCCAACGCCCCCAGCAACTGCACCCACAGCAAGCCCAGCGCCTAATCCATACCTTTCGCTCGGAGTTGCCCCCTCAGTCCTTCCTCTTTGATCATACTGACCAGTCACACCCTCAGTCCTTCCTTTTGGCTCATACTGCCCAGTCACACCTTCAGTCCTTCTGGGATCATACTGCCCAGTCACACCCTCAGTCCTTCCTCTTTGCTCATACTGCCTGCCATACTCCACAGGTGCAGAGGGCCCTGTGGTGTATTCGTACTGAGATGGAGGCGGTGGTGGCGCAGAGTAGTACCCACTAGGACGGTAGTACTGGTCCGAGCCGTACTGTGGCGGTGCCGAGTAGGTGGGAGGCGGAGGGGCTGGGAAATAGTAGGGGGAGGAGGAAGGAGGTGGATACTGCGGCTCAGGAGGAGGAGGCGAGCGCTCGCGAAGGGCGACGCGGATGCGGAGCTTGCCCTGGGGGCGGCCGGAGGGGCGCAGGAGCGGGAGGGTGATGATCGGTGAGGCGGGGGAATCGGAGCTAGGGTTAGGGCTGGCGGGGAAGAGGAGGTCGCGGAGAGGTGAGCGGGCGGAGCCGACGAGCGGCTTGGGCGAGTCGGACGGCTTGGAGTGGAAGACGTCGAGGGAGAGGAGGAGCGAGGGGTCGTGCGGCGAGAGGTGGGGCGGGAGCTGGAGGGTGATGCGCTCGTTCCACGCGGGCTTGCAGCCGCCGGCGTCGTCGGGGCGGGTGGCGGTGCGGCGGGAGGGATCGAGGTAGGCGACGGCGTAGGCGCGGAGATCGCCGCGGCGCCAGTTGACGTTCTTCAGGTGCTTGCCCGAGACGACGGTGACCTCCAGATCCATGGCCTTGGGGGGCGCCCCCGGCGGGGGGGGCATCGAAGGGGGCGGGGCCTGGTACTGCGGGTGGGGGTGCTGGTGCGGGGGGAGCGGGTGCTGCTGGAGCTGGTGCGGGTGGAGAGGGGAGGGGGATTGGGACGGGGAAGCCATGGCGCGGGGAGCTCTGACCTTCGCGCTTGCTTTGGTGTGGGGGTTGGTGATGAGTCGCTGATCTGATGACTCGCTGGTGAGGCGACCTGCTTGATCCCCGCACCGCACTACGCGGCGCTAGCGCAGCAAACGGCCACTCCGGCACGCGCTTAGGCCGGGAGGCCGGCCCATTACGGGGTGGGGCGCCCCTGTTTATTTCTTTCGTTTTCTTTTGTGTTTTATTTGTTGCTTCATTAAAAATGATCGGCATGTCAAAAAAGATTCTAAATTAAAAAAACGATTCACGTATTTGCAAAAGAAAAATCATGATCTAAAAATGTTCCAAATTTGAAAAATGTTTTCGGGTTAATAAATGTTCCAAAATTTTAAAAGTGATCACAGAATTTAAAAAAATCGCGATATTTTAAAATATTCCAAAATTTTAAAAATGTTCGCATATTTGAATAATGTTCATGGATTTGAATAATGTTCCCGGATTTCAAAAAATGTTCATCAATTTCAAGAAAAATGTGAATTCAGAAAACTGTTCACCAATTTCAAAAAACGTTGACCGGTTTTTAAAAATATTCATGAAATCCAAACATGTTCCCAGATTAAATAAAATGGCGTCAATTCAAAAAATATTTGTGTATTTCAACAATTGCTCCCGAATTTAAAAAAATGTGACAGATTTTAAAAAATGTTAACAAATTTGAAAATATTCTTGGATTTTAAAAAATGTTCATGAATTTGAAAATTGGCCCATATTTTAATAAAAGTTCACAAATTTGAAAAATTATGCATGATTTTTAAAAAATTACATGAATTTGAAAAAAAACCTGGATTTGGAAAACTTCATGAATTCTAAAAATTTCCAGAGTTTGAAAAAAGTTCATGGATTTCAAAAAAGGGAAAACAAAAACAAAAAAGGGGGAAAATCCGAATAAAAACAAAGAAAAAGGAAAACCTAGTTTGAAGAAGGTTCTAGAACCTTCCCAAAACCGTTGGGGGAGAAAATCAGAATGGGCCGACCCATAGAGAGGATGGTGAGAAAGGTGGGGATGGGAGGGATATTCTACACATGCGGATAATATAGAATCAAAAAAATGCGGGTGTGGGTGGGTATGCAGCTATACGCGAAATAGGAAACGCCCAGCAAAGCGCCGTGACGTGAGACCTGGCCATATGGGGCGGCACGGCCCGACACACCAATATAAAGGCTTGGCATGCCACGGCCCACGTCGAACCTTTTATAATAGGGTCATGTCGTGCCAGTCCAAAGGCCTCGACTTGAGGATCGGCTGGGACCAACTAGTTAACGAGCGCTCTTTCGCGAGCCTCGCAACAATCAGCGTCACTTGGCGCGTTCTCAGCTATTCTTCACGTGTCGCGTTCTGGACGTTTCCTTTGAATTTTATTTTTTTATTTTTCCGCACGCGTTTTCGGTTTTTTAAACGGTTTTTTTCAGGTTTGTTCGATGTTTTGGTTTTTCCCCGGTCTTTCTTAGTTTTTCGATAAAAAAATATAAAAAAATGCGAAAGAAACGCATTTTCTTTTTTTTCTTTCGTGAAAGTCACGGTTTTTTTCCGCGAGAGGCATACTTGTGCTTTAGCGACAGTCACGGCCGTGCCTTTCGGAAATGAAAAAAAAATGTGTTTTCTGGTTTTTTTTTCTTTCGTGAGAGTCACGGTTTTGCTTCCGCGAGAGGCACTGTTGTGCTTTCGCGAGAGTCACGGCCGTGCCTGTCGGAAAGGGAAAAACAAAACGCATTTTTTGTTTTTTTTTCTTTCGCAAGAGTCACGGTTTTGCTTCCGAGAGAGGCATGGTTGTACTTTCGCGAGAGTCACGGTCATGCCTCTTAGAAAGGGAAAAAATACGCGTTTTTTATTTTTTTCGCGAGAGTCACGGTTTATCTTTCGCAAGAGGCATGGTTGTGCTTTCACGAAAGTCACGGCCGTGCCTCTCGGAAACGAAAAAAACGCGTTTTCAGTTTTTTTTCCTTCCACAAGAGTCACGGTTTTGTTTCCACGAGAGGCATGGGTGTGATTTTGCGAGAGCCACGGGTGTGCCTCTTTCGGAGAGGGAAAAAACCATGCTCCTGGTTCAGTTTTTTCGTCCGACTTTTTTCATGAAAAAAAGTCGTCAAAACCTATGAACATGGGATCTAGTTTTGAATATCTCGACGCGAGGAATCCAATGATGAAAACGGTTTGAGATTTGGACGCACGGTTTAAAAGATAAAGCGTTTTGAATAAACGAATCTACGAAAAAAGGAAAAACTCCCAGGTTGCAACAAGTGGCACGCTGCATGTGTGCCACTTGTCGCGACCTAGGAAAGTGAAGTGTTTTTGCAACGAGTACTCTTTAATTAGTGATTTCGGGATCGGCTTGGCAGATGCCAAAAAAAGGCCGGCACGGTCCGGCATGCCTGTGGACCGGCCTTTGTTCATTTTTTTCGGCCCTTGTGAGCCGTTTCGGCCTTCTAGGCCTTTTGTTTTTTAGGTTTGAAGGCCAAAAAAGCCTTCTGGGCCGACTTGGGCCGCATGCCGCCACGTGCCGAGATGTGTCGTGCCGACCCATGAATAAAAGGGACGTGCCGGGCTGGCCTTAAGGCCTGGCTTCAGGGATCGGCATTCCCTAAACGGCGCCCGTTGTGCCCGCTACAGGCAACCGCGCAAAGGGCGCACACCTCTCCCTCCTTCACGCGTCTTCTTGGGCCGGCCCATCGTTTCTTTTTTTCTGTTGTAAAGAAACAAAAATGCAAATGCGTCGTGTGGAAATCGAACCCACGGCCTCCTCTTCTTTCGCACCATACGCTAACCACCGCACCACCGTTACCTTATGTGTTCAAAACTATCTTCTTCACTCTTTTCTTCTCATGTCTTTTTTTTTTCGTTTTTCTTGTTTATTCGAAAGGGTTTTGTTTGTTTGTTTTTTCTTTTCTTCATTTCAATAAACTACTTTTCAAATTAATGAACTTTTCCAAAATCGATGAACGTTTTTCGAAATCGAAGAACTTTGTTCCAAATTCGATGAACATTTTTTTGAATTGGATGAACATTTTTTTGAATTGGATGAACTTTTTTCCAAACTTGATGAACTTTTTTCAAATTCAATGAACTTTTCTTGAATTCGATGAACTTTTTTCCAAAATCGATGAACTCTTTTTCAAATTCGATGAAGCTTTTTCGAATTTGATGAACTCTTTTCCAAAATCGATGAACTTTTTTCAAATTCGATGAAGTTTTTTTCAAATTCAATGAACTCTTTTCCAAAATTAATGAATGTTTTTCAAATTTGTGAACTAATTTTCAAAATTGATTTTTGTAAACTTTTTAAAAATCGATGAACTTTTCTGCAATTGATAAACTCTTTTTGAGAATTGATGAATTTTTTTTGAAAATTGATAAGCTCTTTTTGAGAATAGATGAAGTTTTTGTTCAAAATCAATGAACTTTTTTCAGATTTTCTGGAAAGTTTTTAAAAATCGATGAACCTTTTCAGATTTTTGTAAACTTTTTGGAAAATTGATGAATTTTTTCGAAAATCTGTGGACTTCCGAGAAAAAAAACACATTTTTGTCAAAAGAAATCACGCTTTTCTAAAATGTTTTCATATAATTTAAATATCTACGCAGCTACTGTTCTTATGTATCGTCGCGCTGCAATGTTTCATATATTTGTAGTAGCTCGAGTGGTCGGCCAACCACTTACTGGAGGTATTGATTGTGAGTTCGATTCCACGTGCAGCGCCACTTATGTCCGAGTTTTCTTTTTTCGCGCTACTACCTGTGTGTTCGTGGGCCTGGCCCATACAAGCAGGCGTGTGTTAGGAGCTCCCTCAGGGATCGGCTTTGTTCCATGGCGTCCCGGCCCTTTTATTCACGTATTGTGCCAGGCCAAAAATCCGTGCCCACGGGCAGCGCCTTAGAAGCACGGTCCATATGGCCAGGTCTGGATATGACTTGACACAAAAATCTGGCAGCAATCTGCGGGCCAAAGAGTAGAACCTGAATGTGTCTGAAGACCCCCATTGGCCATTGGGCTTGGTTGCTTCTTTCAACGAGCCCGCTCCCAAGGTAAAGAAACCCTCACAAGAAAAAGAAAAAAAAAGAGCAGCATAATAACCTTTCAGCATAATTGCCAGTGAATCAAGAGAACAAATGGATGAGCAACAAGAGGGAACAGAAAGAAACCCGAGGAATCTCCAAACAATGCTGTCAATTTGTACAAACAAACGCCATGACCTCAAAAAAGAAAATCTAACTATGAATCTTATTCAAAACCAAGCACAGCCAATTGAAAGACAAAATCCAAAATTAATTTCAATGCAAAACGAAATTCAATGGGACTATTGTACAATGCATATATGCAGTTGCCTGTGGACCCTGGCCACTGTTCTTATTGACCAAAATATACATCCAGTGAAATGAAAAGAAAAAACAATGTCACTTGACATTCCAATCAGAATTATTGCATGACAAGTAAAAGAGACACTTGCCTTCCATTTTGTAGCGCTGCACTATTGTTGCTCCAGGTATAATTGCACCGATAGTTTCTACTGTCATGCTCTCAGAAGGATCAGAACCTCCAGGCTCCAGGAACACATGATCCAGCTTTATGACCATCCTGAGCAGATATTTAATTATTAATAAAGGCATATATATTGACAAGAGATGAAAGATGGGACAACGACAACCAGATAATTAGTTGTAGAGAAAACCAAATCTTGTATTTCAGCGCTGTCCACAAATATTCATATCATACAGAATGCATATCCTGAACTTCAGAATTCTACTGAAAAATGCTAGTCCGTCACTTATAGAAGGCAATGATTTGTTTGAGAATCAGAGTGAATGCATATATTTTTGAGGATCAGAGATCCAGCGAATTTTATGATTTCCAGAGTACAGGTCGGATTGGTACAGACTAGTTGAAACTCAAAACAGCCAATTCAATAGCCCATCCCTCAGTTGAGTAGACCAAAACCTGCTGACTTAAAAAATTCCATGAACCAAGTATACAGATCTTGTTCCCCACAGCAGATGGAAAAGATACACACAGTTGAGTGCTCTCATCACCAATAATCTCCACAGGAGCATTTGCCATCTCTGAAATGGTGAAAGCGGCTTACATCTCTGACCACAATCTCTCGGCCAGTGACCTGGGACATCAACTTGATAGCAACATGGCAGTCATCGCACACACGTAGATTCTTCATTATTCGGATAGAAACTCCTTCAGGTAAACTCAGAAACGCAAATGCTATCGCCAATTTCTCGCTGTGGTGAGTTAAACTAACCTCTTTCTCCTCATCCTCCATATCATGGAACACCATGCTCATGTCTGGTGCATATCCACATTGCCTGATCTTGGCCATCATTTCTTCCAAGTACTCATCGATCTCTCCTTGTCTTGGATGAGATTTATCTCCTGTGCAAAACTGATGCACCTGACCCTTAAGCTCTACCCAGCTGACACCCGGTTCCTTTCTCACGTTCTTCTCCCTCATGTTTTTCCTTAGCTCACTGACATCTCCCCATCTCCTGCTGGTAGCTCGAATATTTGATAGCAGAACATAAGGTGCAGAATCTCGAGGGTCAAACTCAATGACTCGCTCTGCTATCCGCTCGGCCATGTCAAAATTCTTCTGGGTCTTACAAGCAGATAGCAGTGTCTTCCATATGACCCCGTCAGCACGTACAGGCATTGAACAGATAAGGGCCTCTGCTTCATCCAGACAACCTGATCGCCCAAGAAGATCCACGATACAAGTGTAGTGTTTCACACTTGGTTGCAATCCATAAGTCTTGGTCATAAGCTCAAAGAACTCCAAGCCTTCATCTTTAAGACCACTATGGCTGCACGCATATAGCAGGGACAAGAAAGTAACCTCATTAGGTCTTGCCCCTGCATTCATCATCTGTTTAAACAGCTCAACTGCTTTATGTCCTTGCCCATGGAACCCACAAGCTGAGATCATTGCACTGAGAAGAAAAAGATCTGATCCACAATAACCAGAATAAACTCTTTCCGAGTCACCCAAGCATCCACATCGAGAGTACATATGCACAAGGCAAGTAATGACTGGAACAACCTTGTCAACTCCAGCCTTGATAACCTGTGCATGAACTTGCTGACCTTGTGCGAGAGCTGCCAAGTCTGAGCAGCAGGTAATAATACTGACGAATGTGACCACGTCAGCCGCTAGCCCAATACCTCTCATCATGGAGAAATACTCCAATGCTCCCTCAGAATCTCCATGCTGCGCCCTACCAGCGATTGTGGTATTGAATGACACAACTGTAAGAGAAGGAAGAGCTTTGAGAACGGCCTCTCCTTCTGCAAGGCACCCACAGCGCATGTACATGTGAGCCAACGAGTTCCCAACACACATGTCAATGTCCATCCCACACCTGACAACATATGCATGGACCTGGCGCCCAGAGACAAGATCGGAGAGGCCGGCACAGCACCTGAACACGCTCCCAAGGCCAAACTCATCAGGATGCAATCCCTCCCTTCGCATGGCCAGGAAGAACCCCAGGCTATCCTCGTCAAGCCCTGCATTGGTGAGCCCAGCGACCATGGCATTCCAGGTGGCGACATTCCTCGTGGGCATTTCGTCAAACAGCTTCCGAGCGCTTCCAAGGTCGCCGTTCTTGATGTAACCCCCAATCAGAATGTTCCAGGACATGACGTTCGGCTTCGGAATTCTCTCGAACAGGCTGCACGCAGTGGGGAGGTCGCCGAGGTCCGCGTAGGCGAGCATGAGGTTGTTGGTGGTGAAGCGGTCGGCGGCGGCGCCAGAGGTGGCGGCAAAGGCGTGGAGCTGGCGGAGGAGCGGGATGGCGCGGCAGGCCCGGCAGACGTGGGCGAAGAGGGTAGGGTCCGACCAGAGGACGTTCCGGAAGGGGTGGTGGAGGGCATCCTTGAGGCGGCCGCTTGAGCAGAGACGGATGAACTCGCCCTTGGCTTCCGGTGGCCCGGCGGTGAGCGTCTTCACCGCCGGCCTGGCCATGTGCATGTGGCCGTGCGACCGCTCGCGCTACGCCCCCGGAAGCATGGCGAATTTGGGTTTACCGCGACTGGCAATGCAACAAGTCGAACACCTCGACGACATGAACGTGTAGCAATAGGCCTTGGATTTGTATAAAAAACTTTCTTTCAACAATACAAGACATGTCAAAAACACATGAATTACAACAAGGAGCAAAAAAAAATGAATATCCAGCATAAGCTGAAGGCGCACCTGTACGATTGATAAACTGGGCGGCTTGATGCCTGCCTCGGTTCAGCCCCTTCATATATATAATGTACAGGAGAGTTACAGAGTTTGGTATAAATACAATGAGGTTGTAATAAGGAAACTATCTATTTGGTGGGAGTTTAACTTGCACGCCAAGGTTATCATGAGCCGTGGCACAGTAGGTCTCTAACACGCCCCCGCAGTCTGAGCCGGGAACGGCAGTGACGTGAAGACCGGACCAAAAATCGCGGAAGAGAGCTGTAGGTAAACCATTGGTGAAGATGTCCGCAAATTGCAGGGCTGACGGAACATGAAGAACACGAACTGCTCCGAGGGCGACCTTCTCCTGGACAAAATGAATGTCTAACTCGATATGTTTCGTGCAACGATGTTGTACCGGGTTAGCTGACAAGTATACCGCACTTACGTTGTCGCAATATACGATAGTAGCAGTCGAGATGGGCCTGTGAAGCTCCTGTAATAACTGACGAACCCGGCAAGACCTGCAAAGGCCGCAGCAACAGCTCTGTACTCGGCCTCTGCGCTAGATCGAGAGACTGCCGTCTGTCGTCGGGCGGACCAGGAGACGAGATTATCTCCAAGATACATGCAAAATCCCGAAGTGGAGCGACGTGTATCCGGGCATCTAGCCCAATCGGCATCTGAGTAGGCGGTAAGAGAATGTGTAGCAGTGCGGTGTAAAGAGAGACCATGATCCCATTAAGGTAGCGAAGGATGCGTTTAATGAGAGAAAAGTGAGGTTCACGAGGATCATGCATATGAAGACAGACTTGCTGGACAGCGTAAGCAATGTCTGGGCGAGTGAGAGTAGCATATTGGAGTGCACCGGCAAGGCTACGATAGAGAGAGGGATCCGAGACCGGAGGACCGGTAGAGGAAGGAAGTTTGGCGTTAGTATCAATAGGGGTAGTAACTGAGTGATAGTCACGCATGCCAGCACAAGATAAGACGTCAAGGATATATTGCCGTTGAGAGAGATGAAGACCAGAAGCCGAACGAGTAGCTGAAATACCGAGAAAGTGATGAATGGGACCAAGGTCCTTCATGGCAATCTCACGAGCCATGGAATTGATGATGGTAGTGAGGAAAGATAAGGAGGATGCGGTGAGAACAATATCATCAACATAGAGAAGAAGATAGGCCGTGGAAGGACCTTGATGAAAGATGAAAAGAGAAGCATCGGATTTTGATTCGATGAACCCGATGGAACGAGCGAAGGATGCAAAGCGTTGGAACCAGGCACGGGGCGCCTGTTTGAGCCCATATAAGGATTTGAGGAGACGACAAACGTGAGTGGGATGACGAGAATCAATGAAACCAGATGGTTGCTGGCTATAGACTACCTCATCAAGATGACCATGAAGGAAGGCATTTTTTACATCAAGTTGGTGGATAGGTCAAGACTGTGAGATGGCTAGAGAAAGAACAATACGAATAGTGGCCGGTTTGACAACAGAGCTAAATGTTTCATCAAAATCAACCCCTGTTTGTTGAGAGAAGCCACGAACAACCCAACGAGCTTTGTGACGTGAGAGAGAGCCATCGACATTATATTTATGACGGAAGATCCACTTTCCACTCACTATATTTGCGCCAGATGGAGGAGGAACCAAGACCCATGTTTTATTTAGTGTAAGAGCATCAAACTCCTCCTGCATGGCTTGGCGCCAATTGGAGTCCCGAAGGGTTATGAGATAGTTATGAGGAAGAGGGGAAGAGGCTAGGGTCGAAAGGTTGAGGCGATCAATGGGTGGTGGAAGACGACCGGTAGTGGCACGTGTGTGATGAAGAGGTGCAGGAGGTGGTGCCGGCGGAGCCGGGGACGAATATGTGGTAGGCGGGGTGGCCGGAGTGGCAGGGGCAGTAGCTGGCTTGGCAGGAGGGGTAGCCGACGTGAGTGGTGTAGGTGGCGTGGAGGGGGAGGGAGGGTCCAGCGTGGGAGAGTGGGGACTAGGGGGTGCATGCATCGTGGGTATGGTTGTAGTACGTGCATGCATCATGGGTATGGTTGTAGTACGTGCATGCATATCAGATGCAGATGGAGAAGAAGTATGTATAATGGGTGGATCAAAAATTTCAGTGCAACGGGGTGGAGTAGGGGATGGTGATGGTTCATATGGAAAAGTGGATTCGTCGAAAACGACATGGCGAGAAATAATGATACGACGGGTGGTGAGATCAAGACATCGATAACCTTTGTGTCGAGGGGGATACCCAAGGAAGACACATTTTGTGGAACGTGGAGAGAGTTTGTTAGCGGATGTAGAGGTGGTATTTGGATAACATAGGCAACCAAAGACACAGAGGTTTTTGTATGGTGGTGTAGTACCTAAGAGTAAAGTATATGGGGTGAAGAAAATTGGTAGACGAAGTGGGACGAATATTGATGAGGAAGGTGGCAGTGTGAAGAGCTTTGGCCCAAAAAGATGGTGGGAGAGAGGCTTGGATGAGAAGGGTTGAAAGATCGTGGATGTCGCCTAGAGGGAGGGTGAGTAGGCGCCTTAAAATAATTACGGTTTTAGCCTTGAACAAATGCGGAATAAACCTAGCGGTTAATTTGACAAGCACAAAACCTACAACAACTAGGCTCACCTATGTGCACCAACAACTTATGCTAAGCAAGATAAACAACTAAGTGATAGCAAGATATATGACAAGAAACAATATGGCTATCACAAAGTAAAGCGCATAAGTAAAGGGCTCGGGTAAGAGATAACCGAGGCACGTGAAGACGATGATGTATCCGAAGTTCACAACCTTGCGGATGCTAATCTCTGTTTGGAGCGGTGTGGAGGCACAATGCTCCCCAAGAAGCCACTAGGGCCACCGTAATCTCCTCACGCCCTCGCACAATGCAAGATGCTGTGATTCCACTAAGGGACCCTTGAGGGCGGTCACCGAACCCATACAAATGGCAACCCTTGGGGGCGGTCGCCGAACCCGTACACTTTGGCAACCCTTGGGGGCGGTCACCGGTACCCGTCAAATTGCTCGGGGCGATCTCCACAACCTAATTGGAGACCCCGATGCTTACCCGGAGCTTTACACCACAATGATTGAGCTCCGAACATCAGAAAGGTTGGGGTTCACTCCCCAATGACACCATGAAACTTCACCACAATAAATATGGCTCCGAGGTGACCTCAACCGTCTAGGTCGCCCAAGCACCCAAGAGGAACAAGATCAAGGGTACCAAGCACCCAAGATTAATAAGCTTCTCAACTAGTAACTTCCACGTATCACCATGGAGAACTCAAACCGATGCACCAAATGCAATGGCAAGGGCATACGGAGTGCCCAAGTCCTTCTCTCTCAAATCCCACCGAAGCAACTAATGCTAGGGAAGAAAATGAGATGAAGAACAAGAAAGAGAACACCAAGAACTCCAAGATCTAGATCCAAAGGGTTCCCTTCACATAGAGGAGAAAGTGATTGGTGGAAATGTGGATCTAGATCTCCTCTCTCTTTTCCCTCAAAAACTAGCAAGAATCCATGGAGGGATTGAGAGTTAGCAAGCTCAAAGAAGGTCAACAATGGGGGAAGAACGCGAGCTAAAGAGATCAGGTTCAATGGGGAAGAAGACCCCCTTTTATAGGTGGGGAAAAATCCAACCGTTATGCTCACAGCCCGCACAGAGCGGTACTACCGCTCCAAGGAGCGGTACTACCGCTAGGGCGGAAGAACCCCTTTGAAAAACAACAGCGAGGAGGCAAAAGGCCAGTAGAACCGCCAGAGCGGTATTACCACTCTACCTCACGGTACTACCGCTAGGGATAGCGGTACTACCGCAAATGGTAGCGGTACTACTGCTTGCGAGCAGTACAAAAAAAATACTTCCGTGCCTACTTCCGCTGAGCAAAACACGAGATTTTGGTCCGGAGCGGTATTACCGCTCAGGAGCCGTGGTAGTACAGCTCGGGAGCGGTACTACCGCTCAGGAGCCGCGGTAGTACCTCTCTAGAGCAGTAGTAAAAAATTACTCCGCTCTAGCCGCGGTAGTACCGCTGCAGCCTTTACCAAAACAGCCACAACTTCTGCAAACGGACTCTGAATTCAACGAAACCAAATTTGTTGGAAAGCTAACGACATGGGCTAACACAATCTTGATAGAAATATCAATAAGAGGCAAATGAGAAAAGGCCCAAAAGAAAATGGTGAGAACCCTTTCTAGGAAAAGACCTGTAAAACCTCCAACACCGAAAACATCATAGAAGATGCATGCGAACTCCGTTTTCGATGAACTCAAGCTTGTCATCAAGATGACCATAAGCTCTAAGACTCACAAAGATAACCAACCAAGAACCAAGAAATATGATGCAAGGATGCAATGGTTTGAGCTCTCTACGAATGATACGATCAAGCTACTCATCGAGAGCCCCCCTTGATAGTACGGCAATCGATCCTATCCCAACTACCATCATGAGACTGGTAAAATAGAAAACCTATCAAGGGTAAACCTTTTCCTTGCACATGATCCACTTGAGCTAGATGATGACGATCTTGACTCCCTCAAGTTGGACCACCTTTCTTGATTGCGTTGGCTCGATGAAGACTAGTTGATTGCTCCCCCATACTTCACTATGTGTGAGCCACTCTTCCGCACATCTTCACAAGTCCATTGTCACCACAATGGATGGCAAGCTTCAAGCATTTGATCTCTTCGTGATGCTTCACTTGAATTTGCACACCGCAACCTAACCCCACAAAGAACTCTCACGAAGACCATGGGTTAGTACACAAAGCGTAATGGACAATGCTTACCATACCATGGGATCACTTGATCCCTCTGTACATCTTGTACGCTTTGTGTGTTGATCAACTTGATTCACTCTTGACTTGGTCTTGAGCAACCTTGATTCTTTCCAACTCTCTTCATTTGGATGATGTCTTGAAGGTAAACATGAATGATCAAACAATCTTCTTCTTCAAGACACGCTTGCAATAAGCTCAACTCTCAAATGACCAATCTTTGGATAATTCCTTGAATAGCACCTTGGTCGACACAAACTCTCCTTGAAACCAACACATGTACTCCAAGAAAAGCCTATGGACAAAACCTTCAAATATAACTCAAGGCAACCATTAGTCCATAGAGATTGTCATCAATTACCAAAACCAAACATGGGGGCACTGCATGTTCTTTCAATCTCCCCCATTTTGGTAATTGATGACAATCACTTTCAAGAGAGTTTATATAAGGAATTATGCATCACCATGTAATGCAACAACCAATGATGCATGCGTATGAGATGCAAATGCTTAGGAACAAAACCAAAGTAAGGAGAAAACTCTAAAGACTTCTCCACAAAACTCTCTGAAACCTCCACAAAACTCTCTGAAACTTCTCCCCCATTGGCATCGATTGCCAAACTGGGCGAAAAGCTTAGAAGGCCACTATAGATTGAGTTCCTCCATAAGTTGTGTATTTCTCAACAAGAGAGTGGAATGAAATACACATATCCAACGGTAAATACTTGGAGGAAGACAAACTATATTGAGGCCCAAAGATTGCAAAAGAAAGATATGCCACAAAGACATAACAAAGAGAGAAACAAGGAATCAAGCAATCAAAAGATACCAATTGAAGCAAGAATTCAATGGATATCAATTAAACCAACTAGACCAAAGATCCTATGAGCCACAAGAGTAAAGATATTATGATATGAGTAGAGGAGTGTTCTAAAGAAACTAGAGAAGCTCCCATTGATTTGTGCACATCAAGAATTTTTGTATTAGGATACAAAGTGCACAAAATAGGATCATAGCTCCCCCAAAATCAATAGAAACTAACAACAAGTGCAAGTGGACAAGAAGGAACCAAAGCCTAGCACTTGCAACAAACAAATGGTTGAGCGACAAGTAAAAGAGGCAACTTAAGAATGGGCTCAACCAAAATGATGTGTGTGAGTCAAGGCAACGCACTTGAGAAGACTAAAGTACGGATGAGCATTAAGCATCAACAAAGTCTTGAAAGAATGATGCACACAGTTCAAGGCCTATCATTCCCACACACAACTAGCAAATGGGTTCACAAGCTTACTAATAAGCATATAAAGAACATATGCTTGTGACAACCCGTGGTGAAGATAGAAGAAGAAAGTCTCATCAAGACGAGGGATACTAATTAAGATGGCAAAAGTCTCGTAAAGATAAGCACGAGGAAAATAATATTCACCACACAAGAGTGCATCAAGATACAACGATAGAAGACACGCACTCAAGGCAAAAGCTTTCACGGAGCCACCAAAGAAATAACATAAGAAAGACAAGGTGGACGTGAAAGAAAGGATATCAACTAGAGATGTAATTTCTCTCAAGTGTATAAGGTTCTAGGTAGACGAAATCATGATGATATATATCTACAAAGAAGGATGTACACCCAAAATAGTTACAACATGAAGGAACAAGATATCCAAAAGGAAGTCATACATATACCAATAAGATATTTGCTTGAGAGCATAACACATGGCTAGATATGGTCTTATTGTATATAAATGAATTTCAACCACACGAACATCAAAGACATCACAACTAGCAACAAGACATCATTGTTGGGATGCTTTGAGAAAGGAAACAAGTATCACAAGGAAGAATGGATAACATGCCATGATACAACCTACACAAGGTTGGTGCAAGAAATGTGTGCATGAAGTATATGAAGATACTTGTTACCGAGATAACATTGGAAGGATGTAGTAGATACTAATTGAAGGTACAAAGTAGTTCATTGATCATCCTAGCTTGACTCCAATAAGCACATGGTGACAACACCTTCCTTGTGAGTGAGCCGAGCATCCAATGCATCTCCACTTGTTCCTAGAACAACAACACAAACAAAATGGTACCCAAACTCATTGGGACCAAAGAGTTAGAGAACCAACGACACATAGGACAAACTCCACATAAATATGTGCATATAGATACGAAAATGAATTTCATGCACATCTCATCCAATTTGAGACTTGGTGGAGTTTCCCTTATATATTGGGTCAAAGAAAGAAAGCATGCCAAAGATACTACACGAAGTTAATATGCATGCCCAAGACTTTCAAGAACCGATACCAAATGATAAAGAAATACCAAGTGAAGAAAAGATACCAAATGAATAAATCATCACTTGGAGGATATCAATAAAAGATACATCAAGGAATGAGATATCCATTGATACCCACTAAATAAAAGATATCAAACCCCCCAAAGAGAGGATGGTTCCAAATAAACCAAGCTCTCTACAAAGTTTCATGATGGCACAAAGTACCCAAAAGAAATGACTCGCCTTCCACCGACACACACTTGATAAGGATCAGAAGATGAGTGTTTTATCGAAAATAGGATAGCTCCCCCAAGACTAGTGCATTAGAGAGAAATTGCATTTGAATACAAAATGCACAAGGTGGGATCACCACTTTCACTATATCTAGAAAACACTAGACAAGATCAAGAAATAAACAAGATCCACAAGTGGTATGGAAGACAAAGGGAGTTGATACAATCCTTGGCAAGAGAAAAGGCAAATAAAAAGTAAAAGCCAATGTAAAGATGATCAATAAATTCTACCACAAAAGTGAGTACCAATTGTCAAAAGACAAGAAGTAAAAGGAAATAATTCCCGGTGGTAGATAGCAAGGATATCCGACATCATCTTCACACCAAACAAAAAGCAAATTGCAACTTGTAGAGCTAACATGCCACCTAGGAACAAGATAATTTACAATATCAACTCTAGATGACAATATCTCAAATGTACACATTTTCTAGGCTAGTAATATACACATAGCATATTACTCCCCCATAATGTGATACCGATTAAAGATAGACAAGAGGCAATTAAAGGATCCAACAAGAGATAATTAATGGACTATTTAGAATTTGAATTTCTCATGAGAAGACATACCACATAGCGACTAGATATCTTATAATATCAATACTAGATGGTATTCCTCATGTACACATATTTATAGGATTGTGAGGTGCACAAAGCACATCACTCCCCCACAATGGGATATTCCATTAATCTCTCACAAGAGCCAACCAAGATATGACCAAGATGCACAAAGGCTCAACGAACGACACACATGTACATGATGGGCAAACCAACACACACATACTTGATTGCTCAAGATAATCAAGTTGGAAGCACAACATATACAAACACATGCAAGGAACGAAACCAAACATGCAAAGGGGCAAGTAACTAACAATGTAGACACTTTAAGCATGAGTTACCGCAAGGAGGAACATTGGATACAAGATAGAAACTTGATAATCCGAATGACTTGGCTCGAGACAATAAGAATTATGAAGTCCCCTTAATTCTTCATAATGTAGCCAAGTCTCCAATGACCTCTAATATCACCTATTGATCAAGTTGGAGCTTGTTGGTCCCCAACCAAGTTGGGTCCTAAGAGGTTAGTCACAATAGGCTTGGCTACCCAAATGGTTCTTTTCTTGACACCACTTTGAGCACCAACAAATTTGGCAAACACATTGCCCACATTATCCTTCCCAAGAGAATAGATATCATCAATAATAATTGGGTTGGATAAGTTACCACTAGTGCATGAAGAGGCGAGATGGCCTTTCTCGCGACATAGGTAGCAACGTCTACTCTTCACTTTCTTCTCACTTGATTTATCAACTTGAGAAGCAAAAGCTTGAGTCTTCTTGGGAAGAGGCTTTTCTTCAACTTGAGGTTGAGCATGAGAATGAACTTGTGGCCGCTTCCCTTGTTGCTTGTCACTAATGGGTTTGTTCTTCAATGGGCGAGATCTAACATGATGCCCTGCAATTTTGCACTTGAAGCAAATAATCTTGGCCGAATTCTTGACTTGTTCTTGGCCCTTCTTCTTGATCATCTTGGACTTATTCTTCTTATTGGAGTTGAATCCAAGTCCACCTTTGTCATTGGGGGATTTTTGCACACTCAAGATATTGTTGAGTGTGTATTTCCCTTCATGACTCTTTTCCAAGTCTTTCTTCAAAGAAGTGACTTGGGCCTTGAGCTCTTTGATTTCCTCTACATGGTTAGTCTCAACACAAGTACTAGAGGAAGTATAAGCTTCATCGTTAGAGCAAGGTAAGGAAAGCAATTCATCACAAGATGTACCAACATTGTGAGTAGATGAATTACAAGGACTAGCACATGGCAATATAGCATTTTGACTAGAAGTAGTGCTAGTATCCACATGAGGTTCACTAGATGTTACCTTAGAAATCATGGCCTCATGAGCTATCTTTAGCTCATTATGGGATACTAGAAGATCATCATGAGAGTTTGAGAGCTTTTCATGATTTTCTTCCAATTTCCCATAATTGCTAGATAGCAACTCAAGTTGAGCCCGAAGCTCAACATTCTCCTTCAAAATGGATGCTTCACAAGTAATAGAGTTAGTAGCACAAGCATCATCATTAGCAACAAGAGGAGAAGACAACTTGGCAAGCTCTTTTGAATATGAAGCTTTAAGTTGTGCATGAGACTCGGTGAGTTTGATGAGCTCACTCTTAATGACCCTTGAGCCATTTTCGAGGTGCTCAAAGTCCTGAAGGAGTTTAGCATGCACAACTTCAAGCTTATCATTTTTAGTTTCAAAAACATTGGCCACCTCAATAGCTCTATCATGAGATTCCTTCACTCTAGATAATTCTAGAGCAAAAGTCTCCTCAAGAGATTCATTGGTGGTTTGTTCAAGTTCGAGAGCTTGGGAGAGGTCCGCAATCTCATTAGCGTAATCACGCTCATGACCTTCCATTTTATCAATGGTTACATCATGCTCCTCAAGACGAGATTCCAACTCATCAATATATTTCTTGCCCTCAATAGCAATAGACATAATTTCCATGAAGTTGGAACGAGCAATTTTATTCTTAAGAAGAGCTTTAAAAATCATTTCCCCCTTAATTTTTAAGGAGGCAACATCATCATTCTCTTCATCATAATCAACATCATCATCACTCTTGCCATCATCAATATCATCACAAGATATATTAGGATTCAAAGTGGGAGATACCTTTGAAGCCTTGGCCATAAGGCAAAATGCAATAGATGATGATGTAGGATCCCTTGAAGCACCATCCAAGACCACATCTTGTTCCATGGAGTGTTGGGTTTCCTCTACATTGTTAGCACAACAACTCGAGGAAATACATGCATTTTTATCATGGCAACAAGATATAGCAAGCATATCATCATGAGATTTAGTCAAGCAATTTTTACATGATATGGAAGGACTATCAACACAAGCATGTGAAACATGTATGGTGCTCGAAGTGTTAAAGTCCAAATAAGATGCATTGCACTAAGATAGTGATGAAGTATCATCCACAATAAGCATACTATCATCATTGCAATGACCAACACTACTCACCATATCATTACCTTGTGGCAAACCACATGTAGGTGAAGTAGAAGAAGCTGAGAAGACTATACGACCGGAGGTGGACGGAGAACAATCAACCCCACAAATCTTGGACACACCATATTTATCTTGAAGCTTCGTCCACAACTCATGAGCATCCCGGAACGGCATGAGTTGAAATATAACTACATTGCTCAAAGCATGAAAAAGCACATTAGAAGCTTGAGCATTGAGATAAGAGTTTTTCTCATCCTCTAAAGATAATCTTTGGGGATCCTTTGGAGGAGAAAAACCCATATCTATAATTCACTCTAAATTTGGGTCCATGACCCTAAAGAGATTAAGCATGCGAATTACCCAAATATTAAAATTTCTGCCATCAAAAATAAGAGTGTCAGAGAATCCTAAACCCCTAGTCGACATCCTTACTCTCTAGGCGGTTAAGCCCTATAAAGAGAGACGAGGCTCTGATACCAATTGAAAGATCGTGGATGTCGCCTAGAGGGGGTGAATAGGCGCTTTAAAATAATTATGGTTTAGGCTTGAACAAATGTGGAATAAACCTAGCGGTTAATTTGACAAGCACAAAACCTACAACAACTAGGCTCACCTATGTGCACCAAAAACTTATGCTAAGCAAGATAAACAACTAAGTGATAGCAAGATATATGACAAGAAACAATATGGCTATCACAAAGTAAAGTGCATAAGTAAAGGGCTCGGGTAAGAGATAACCGAGCCACGTGGAGACGATGATGTATCCCGAAGTTCACACCCTTGCGGATGCTAATCTCCGTTTGGAGCGGTGTGGAGGCACAATGCTCCCCAAGAAGCCACTAGGGCCACCGCAATCTCTTCACGCCCTCGCACAATGCAAGATGTCGTGATTCCACTAAGGGACCCTTGAGGGCGGTCACCGAACCCATACAAATGGCAACCCTTGGGGGCGGTCACCGAACCCGTACACTTTGGCAACCCTTGGGGGCGGTCATCGGTACCTGTCAAATTGCTCGGGGCGATCTCCACAACCTAATTGGAGACCCCGACGCTTGACCGGATCTTTACACCACAATGATTGAGCTCCGAACACCAGAAAGGTTGGGGTTCACTCCCTAGCGACACCACGAAACTTCACCACAATGGAATATGGCTCCGAGGTGACCTCAACCGTCTAGGGCGCCCAAGCACCTAAGAGGAACAAGCTCAAGGGTACCAAGCACCTAAGAGTAATAAGCTTCTCAACTTGTAACTTCCACGTATCACCATGGAGAACTCAAACCGATGCACCAAATGCAATGGCAAGGGAACACGGAGTGCCCAAGTCCTTATCTCTCAAATCCCACCGAAGAAACTAATGCTAGGGAAGAAAATGAGAGGAAGAACAAGAAAGAGAACACCAAGAACTCCAAGATCTAGATCCAAGGGGTTCCCTTCACATAGAGGAGAAAGTGATTGGTGGAAATGTGGATCTAGATCTCTTCTCTCTTTTCCCTCAAAAACTAGCAAGAATCCATGGAGGGATTGAGAGTTAGCAAGCTCGAAGAAGGTCAACAATGGGGGAAGAACACGAGCTAAAGAGATCAGGTTCAATGGGGAAGAAGACCCCCTTTTATAGGTGGGAAAAAAGTCCAACCGTTATGCTCACAGCCCGCACAGAGTGGTACTACCGCTAGGGCGGAAGAACCCCTTTGAAAAACAACAGTGAGGAGGCAAAAGGCCAGTAGAACCGCCGGAGCGGTACTACCGCTCGACCTCACGGTACTACCGCTAGGGATAGCGGTACTACCGCAAATGGTAGCGGTACTACTGCTTGTGAGCGGTGCAAAAAAATACTTCCGTGCCTACTTCCGCTGAGCAAAACACGAGATTTTGGTCCGGAGCGGTACTACCGCTCAGGAGCCGCGGTAGTACAGCTCGGGAGCGATACTACCGCTCAGGAGCCGCGGTAGTACCGCTCTGGAGTGTTAGTAAAAAATTACATCCGCTCTAGCCGCGGTAGTACCCTGCAGCCTTTACCAAAACAGCCACAACTTCTGCAAACGGACTCTGAATTCAACGAAACCAAGTTTGTTGGAAAGCTAACGACATGGGCTAAGACAATCTTTATAGAAATATCAATAAGAAGCAAATGAGAAAAGTCCCAAAATAAAATGGTGAGAACCCTTCCTTGGAAAAGACCGGTAAAACCTCCAACACTGAAAACATCATAGAAGATGTATGCGAACTCAGTTTTCGATGAACTCAAGCTTGTCATCAAGATGACCATAAGCTCTAAGACTCACTGTCGTGGTTCTAACTTTGACAGTGAGGTAGGGGGGTACGTATGGAGAGGCTGGATCTCAGCTATGGAGAAGTTGTAAATACACCAGGATGTATGAGTTCAGGCCCTTTGCGGAGGAAGTAACAGCCCTACATCTCGGTGCCCGGAGGCGGTCGATTGGATTATGTGTGTATGAATTACAGGGGTGCCAACCCCTGCTACCGAGGAGGGGGGTGGCTTATATAGAGTTCGCTAGACCCCTCCGGTCCTCAGTAATGCAGGGTTAAAATACATTAAGACTGGGCGTTACTGGTAACGTCCCTATTAAAGTGCTATGATGACCATAAGGACTACTTAATGGCCGACCGTTTGCTTGCGGAGTGACTTTAGATCTCCTGTCAGTCGAGTGGTTGGCTTCGTAGTCGAGTGGTAGCTTCCTGGTCGAGTGTCTTGAATCCGTGGAGTGGGATACCTTCAAGTCGATTGAAAGGTGACTTCTTCCAGGGATGTCCTTGGGTAGGGCTCTTAGGACCGGTCCATGCCCCTACCCTAGGTACATAGCTTCATCATTAGCCCCCGAATGGATCGAGGTTCGAGTGGGGAAGGAGTTGGGGGTCCTCCCGACTGGTTCTTAGCGTTATACGAATGTCTTGTACTGGATCAATCGTCACGGATGACGTTGTCAACTTCTTTCGGTCACCTTGATCCATTCTTGGTCTCTCTCGAGTGAATTACCTTACTTGGGGAATACCGAGTGCCGGCACGAGCGGGCTCTTCAGTTTGATGAGTTGTTCTGCAGCCCGCGATTTTGCGGGATTCGAATTTCGGGAAGCGAGCGAGACGGGGGCGACCGAAGTAATCGGATGGGATAGGATGGAAGCTCCTCGATCTCTGTGCCACCTTTTTTGCCACGTACCGCGCGCGTGCCTGTTGCGGGATTTGACGGGATCGCCTGGGCCTACCGGTCAGCCACTCGGAAGTGGCTCCTTATAAGTTGCCGGCTCGGGGCTCCCCAACAGTGTGCTCTCGCCTTTCCTTCTCCCCCCGCAAGGTCCTCCGCCACCTCCGCTCTCACCCTAGCGCCGTAGGTCCGTTCGAGCCTCGCCGGCGATGATGGTGAAGGACAAGACGTCGACTTTGGAGCGCGCGAAGAAGGCGGCGGTGCAGGGGTAGGGGAAGAAGTCTGCTCGGGGCGAATCTTCCTCGAGGACTGCTCTGCCCAGGGATTGGATCCAGGGCGACTGGATGCCCTCGGTGATTCGGCAGGAAGATCTTAATGACATGGTCGAGGGGGGAGTCATTCCCCACGAAGCTGCGCGTCTCCCGGGGGGAGAAGTTGAACCCCAACCTCGCGACGGTGAGTGTGTCCTCCTCGCCACCCATATCGATCGTGGATTTTCTCTACCTCCTCATCCTTTTTTCCGGAGCTTTTTGAACTTCTTCAGAGCACAGCTCCACCATTTCACTCCCAATTCCATCGTGTATCTTGCGGCTTTCGTTTCCTTGTGCGAAAGTTTCTTGGGTTGCCGCCCTCATTGGGGACTCTTTAAACACATCTTCACTTGCCATTCCCAATCGGTAAAGAAAGCCAAGTCGAGTGACGAACGGACGCAAGTGATCCAGCTATGCGGGGGCCTGGCGATCCAGATGAGGGGTAAAAGTTCTTTTCCATCTATCACTTTTCCCGAGTCGGTCCGTGGTGAAGGAAATATGCCCTAGAGGCAATAATAAAGTTATTATTTATTTCCTTATAATCATGATAAATGTTTATTATTCATGCTAGAATTGTATTAACCGGAAACATAATACATGTGTGAGTACATAGACAAATAAAGTGTCACTAGTATGCCTCTACTTGACTAGCTCGTTAATCAAAGATGGTTATGTTTCCTAACCATGAACAATGAGTTGTTATTTGATTAACGGGATCACATCATTAAGAGAATGATCTGATTGACATGACCCATTCCATTAGCTTAGCACCCAATCGTTTAGTATGTTGCTATTGCTTTCTTCATGACTTATACATGTTCCTATAACTATGAGATTATGCAACTCCCGTTTACCGGAGGAACACTTTGGGTACTACCAAACGTCACAACGTAACTGGGTGATTATAAAGGAGTACTACAGGTGTCTCCAAAAGTACATGTTGGGTTGGCGTATTTCGAGATTAGGTTTTGTCACTCTGATTGTCGGAGAGGTATCTCTGGGCCCTCTCGGTAATACACATAATATAAGCCTTGCAAGCATTGCAACTAATGAGTTAGTTGCGGGATGATGTATTACAGAATGAGTAAAGAGACTTGCCGGTAACGAGATTGAACTAGGTATAGGATACCGACGATCGAATCTCGGGCAAGTAACATACCGATGACAAAGGGAACAACGTATGTTGTTATGCGGTCTGACCGATAAAGATCTTCGTAGAATATGTAGGAGCCAATATGGGCATCCAGGTCCCGCTACTGGTTATTGACCGGAGACGTGTCTCGGTCATGTCTACATTGTTCTCGAACCCGTAGGGTCCGCACGCTTAAGGTTACGATGCCAGTTATATTATGAGTTTATGCATTTTGATGTACCGAAGGTTGTTCGGAGTCTCGGATGTGATCACGGACATGACGAGGAGTCTCGAAATGGTCGAGACGTAAAGATTGATATATTGGAAGCCTATGTTTGGATATCGGAAGTGTTCTGGGTGAAATCGGGATTTTACCGGATTACCGGGGAGGTTACCGGAACCCCCCGGGAGCTATATGGGCCTTAGTGGGCTTTAGTGGAAAGGAGAAAAGGGCAGCCCAAGGTGGCTGTGCGCCTCCCCCTTCCCCTAGTCCTATTAGGACTAGGAGAGGTGGCCGGCCCCCTCTCTCTCTTTCCCCCCTCAAGGAATCCTATTCCAACTAGGATTGGGGGGGAATCCTACTCCCAGAGGGAGTAGGACTCTCCTGGCGCGCCCTCCCTTGGCCGGCCAGCCTCCCCCCTCTAGTCCTTTATATACAGAGGCAGGGCACCCCAAAGTACACACAAGTTGATCCACGTGATCTATTCCTTAGCCGTGTGCGGCGCCCCCAACCACCATAATCCTCGATAATACTGCAGCGCAGTTTAGGCGAAGCCCTGCTGCTGTAGTACATCAAGATCGTCACCACGCCGTCATGCTGACGGAACTCTTCCCCGTCACTTTGCTGGATCGGAGTCCGGGGATCGTCATCGAGCTGAACGTGTGCTCGAACTCGGAGGTGCCGTAGTTTCGGTGCTTGATCGGTAGGATCGTGAAGACGTACGACTACTTCCTCTACGTTGCGTCAATGCTTCCGCAGTCGGTCTGCGTGGGTACGTAGACAACACTCTCCCATCTCGTTGCTATGCATCACATGATCTTGCGTGTGCGTAGGAATTTTTTTGAAATTACTACGAAACCCAACAGTGGCATCCGAGCCTAGGTTATTTATGTTGATGTTATATGCACGAGTAGAACACAAGTGAGTTGTGGGCGATATAAGTCATACTGCCTACCAGCATGTCATACTTTGGTTCGGCGGCATTGTTGGACGAGACGACCTGGACCAACATTACGCGTACGCTTATGCGAGACCGGTTCCCCTGACGTGCTTTGCACATAGGTGGCTTGCGGGCGATTGTCTCTCCAACTTTAGTTGAACCAAGTGTGGCTACGCCCGGTCCTTGCGAAGGTTAAAACAGAGTCTATTTGACAAACTATCATTGTGGTTTTGATGCGTAGGTGAGATTGGTTCTTGCTTAAGCCCGTAGCAGCCACGTAAAACTTGCAACAACAAAGTAGAGGACGTCTAACTTGTTTTTGCAGGGCATGTTGTGATGTGATATGGTCAAGGCATGATGCTGAATTTTATTGTATGAGATGATCATGTTTTGTAACCGAGTTATCGGCAACTGGCAGGAGCCATATGGTTGTCGCTTTATTGTATGCAATGCAATCGCGATGTAATGCTTTACTTTATTACTAAACGGTAGTGATAGTCGTGGAAGCATAAGATTGGCAAGACGACAACGATGCTACGATGGAGATCAAGGTGTCGCGCCGGTGACGATGGTGATCATGATGGTGCTTCGGAGATGGAGATCACAAGCACAAGATGATGATGGCCATATCATATCACTTATATTGATTGCATGTGATGTTTATCTTTTTATGCATCTTATCTTGCTTTGATTGACGGTAGCATTATAAGATGATCTCTCACTAAATTATCAAGAAGTGTTCTCCCTGAGTATGCACCGTTGCCAAAGTTCGTCGTGCCCAGACACCACATGATGATCGGGTGTGATATGCTCTACGTCCATCTACAACGGGTGCAAGACAGTTTTGCACACGCAGAATACTCAGGTTAAACTTGACGAGCCTAGCATATGCAGATTGGCCTCGGAACACGGAGACCGAAAGGTCGAGCGTGAATCATATAGTAGATATGATCAACATAACGATGTTCACCATTGAAAACTACTCCATCTCACGTGATGATCGGTTATGGTTTAGTTGATTTGGATCACGTGATCACTTAGAGGATTAGAGGGATGTCTATCTAAGTGGGAGTTCTTAAGTAATTTGATTAATTGAACTTAAACTTATCATGAACTTAGTACCTGATAGTATCTTGCTTGTTTATGTTGATTGTAGATAGATGGCTCGTGTTGTTGTTCCGTTGAATTTTAATGCGTTCCTTGAGAAAGCAAAGTTGAAAGATGATGGTAGCAATTATACGGACTGGGTCCGTAACTTGAGGATTATCCTCATTGCTGCTCAGAAAAATTATGTCCTTGATGCACCGCTAGGTGACAGACCTATTGCAGGAGCAGATGCAGACGTTATGAACGTTTGGCTAGCTCAATATGATGACTACTTGATAGTTTAGTGCACCATGCTTAATGGCTTAGAATCGGGACTTCAAAGACGTTTTGAACGTCATGGACCATATGAGATGTTCCAGGAATTGAAGTTAATATTTCAAGCAAATACCCGAGTTGAGAGATATGAAGTCTCCAACAAGTTCTATAGCTAAAATATGAAGGAGAATCGCTCAACTAGTGAGCATGTGCTCAGATTGTCTGGGTACTACAATCGCTTGAATCAAGTGGGAGTTAATCTTCCAGATAAGATAGTGATTGACAGAATTCTCTAGTCACCATCACCAAGTTAGTAGAACTTCGTGATGAACTATAATATGCAAGGGATAATGGAAACAACTCCCAAGCTCTTCGTGATGCTGAAATCAACAAAGGTAGAAATCAAGAAAAACATCAAGTGTTGATGGTTGACAAGACCACTAGTTTCAAGAAAAGGGAAAAGGGAAGAAGGGGAACTTCAAGAAGAACGGCAAGCAAGTTGCTGCTCAAGTGAAGAAGCCTAAGTCTGATCCTAAGCCTGAAACTGAGTGCTTCTACTGCAAGCAGACTGGTCAGTGGAAGCGGAACTGCCCCAAGTATTTGGCGGATAAGAAGGATGGCAAGGTGAACAAAGGTATATGTGATATACATGTTATTGATGTGTACCTTACTAGAGCTCGCAGTAGCACCTGGGTATTTGATACTGGTTCTGTTGCTAATATTTGCAACTCGAAACAGGGACTACGGATTAAGCGAACACTGGCGAAGGACGAGGTGACGATGCGCGTGGGAAACGGTTCCAAAGTCGATGTGATCGCGGTCGGCATGCTACCTCTACATCTACCTTCGGGATTAGTATTAGACCTAAATAATTGTTATTTGGTGCCAGCGTTGAGCATGAACATTATATCTGGATCTTGTTTAATGCGAGACGGTTATTCATTTAAATCAGAGAATAATGGTTGTTCTATTTATATGAGTAATATCTTTTTTGGTCATGCAGCCTTGAAGAGTGGTCTATTCTTATTGAATCTCGATAGTAGTAATACACATATTCATAATGTTGAAGCCAAAAGATGCAGAGTTGATAATGAAAGTGCAACTTATTTGTGGCACTGTCGTTTAGGTCATATTGGTGTAAAGCGCATGAAGAAACTCCATACTGATAGACTTTTGGAACCACTTGATTATGAATCACTTGGTACTTGCGAACCGTGCCTCATGGGCAAGATGACTAAAACACCGTTCTCCGGTACTATGGAGAGAGCAACAGATTTGTTGGAAATCATACATACCGATGTATGTGGTCTGATGAATATTGAGGCTCGTGGCGGATATCATTATTTTCTCACCTTCACAGATGATTTAAGCAGATATGGGTATATCTACTTAATGAAACATAAGTCTGAAACATTTGAAAAGTTCAAAGAATTTCAGAGTGAAGTTGAAAATCATCGTAACAAGAAAATAAAGTTTCTACGATCTGATCGTGGAGGAGAATATTTGAGTTACGAGTTTGGTGTACATTTGAAAAACTGTGGAATAGTTTCGCAACTCACGCCACCCGGAACACCACAGCGTAATGGTGTGTCCGAACGTCGTAATCGTACTTTACTAGATATGGTGCGATCTATGATGTCTCTTACAGATTTACCGCTATCGTTTTGGGGTTATGCTTTAGAGACGGCCGCATTCACGTTAAATAGGGCACCGTCAAAATCCGTTGAGACGACACCTTATGAACTATGGTTTGGCAAGAAACCAAAGTTGTCGCTTCTTAAAGTTTGGGGCTGCGATGCTTATGTGAAAAAGCTTCAACCTGATAAGCTCGAACCCAAATCGGAGAAATGTGTCTTCTAGGATACCCAAAGGAGATTGTTGGGTACACCTTCTATCACAGATCCGAAGGCAAGACATTCGTTGCTAAGAATGGATCCTTTCTAGAGAAGGAGTTTCTCTCGAAAGAAGTGAGTGGGAGGAAAGTAGAACTTGACGAGGTAACTGTACCTGCTCCCTTACTGGAAAGTAGTACATGACAGAAAACTGTTTCAGTGACACCTACACCAGTTAGTGAGGAAGCTAATGATAATGATCATGAAACTTCAGATCAAGATACTACTAAACCTCGTGGATCAACCAGAGTAAGATCCGCACCAGAGTGGTACGGTAATCCTGTTCTGGAAGTCATGCTACTAGATCATGATGAACCTACGAACTATGAAGAAGCGATGATGAGCCCAGATTCCGCAAAGTGGCTTGAAGCCATGAAATCTGAGATGGGATCCATGTATGAGAACAAAGTATGGACTTTGGTTGACTTGCCCAATGAACGGCAAGCAATTGAGAATAAATGGATCTTCAAGAAGAAGACTGACGCTGATGGTAATGTTACTGTCTACAAAGCTCGACTTGTCATGAAAGGTTTTCGACAAGTTCAAGGGATTGACTACGATGAGACTTTCTCACCTGTAGCGATGCTTAAGTCTGTCCGAATCATGTTAGCGATTGCCGCATTTTATGATTATGAAATTTGGCAGATGGATGTCAAAACTGCATTCCTGAATGGATTTCTGGAAGAAGAGTTGTATATGATGCAACCGAAAGGTTTTGTCGATCCAAAGGGAGCTAAAAAAGTGTGCAAGCTCCAGCGATCCATTTATGGACTGGTGCAAGCCTCTCGGAGTTGGAATAAACGCTTTGATAGTGTGATCAAAGCATTTGGTTTTATACAGACTTTGGAGAAGCCTGTATTTACAAGAAAGTGAGTGGAGCTCTGTAGCATTTCTGATATTATATGTGGATGACATATTACTAATTGGAAATGATATAGAATTTCTGGATAGCATAAAGGGATACTTGAATAAAAGTTTTTCAATGAAAGACCTCGGTGAAGCTGCTTACATATTAGGCATTAAGATCTATAGAGATAGATCAAGACGCTTAATTGGACTTTCACAAAGCACATACCTTGACAAAGTTTTTGAAGAAGTTCAAAATGGATCAAGCAAAGAAAGGGTTCTTGCCTGTGTTACAAGGTGTGAAGTTGAGTAAGACTCAATGCCCGACCACTGCAGAAGATAGAGAGAAAATGAAAAATGTTCCCTATGCTTCAGCCATAGGCTCTATCATGTATGCAATGCTGTGTACCAGACCTGATGTGTGCCTTGCTATAAGTTTAGCAGGGAGGTACCAAAGTAATCCAGGAGTGGATCACTGGACAGCGGTCAAGAACATCCTGAAATACCTGAAAAGGACTAAGGATATGTTTCTCATATATGGAGGTGACAAAGAGCTCACCGTAAAAGGTTACATTGATGCAAGCTTTGACACTGATCCGGATGATTCTAAATCGCAAACCGGATACGTGTTTACATTAAACGGTGGAGCTGTCAGTTGGTGCAGTTCTAAACAAAGCGTCGTAGCGGGATCTACATGTGAAGCAGAGTACATAGCTGCTTCGGAAGCAGCGAACGAAGGAGTCTGGATGAAGGAGTTCATATCCGATCTAGGTGTCATACCTAGTGCATCGGGTCCAATGAAAATCTTTTGTGACAATACTGGTGCAATTGCCTTGGCAAAGGAATCCAGATTTCACAAAAGGACCAAGCACATCAAGAGACGCTTCAACTCCATCCGGGATCTAGTCCAGGTGGGAGACATAGAGATTTGCAAGATACATACGGATCTGAATGTTGCAGACCCGTTGACTAAGCCTCTTCCACGAGCAAAACATGATCAGCACCAAGGCTCCATGGGTGTTAGAATCATTACAGTGTAATCTAGATTATTGACTCTAGTGCAAGTGGGAGACTGAAGGAAATATGCCCTAGAGGCAATAATAAAGTTATTATTTATTTCCTTATAATCATGATAAATGTTTATTATTCATGCTAGAATTGTATTAACCGGAAACATAATACATGTGTGAGTACATAGACAAACAAAGTGTCACTAGTATGCCTCTACTTGACTAGCTCGTTAATCAAAGATGGTTATGTTTCCTAACCATGAACAATGAGTTGTTATTTGATTAACGGGATCACATCATTAAGAGAATGATCTGATTGACATGACCCATTCCATTAGCTTAGCATCCGATCGTTTAGTATGTTGCTATTGCTTTCTTCATGACTTATACATGTTCCTATAACTATGAGATTATGCAACTCTCGTTTACCGGAGGAACACTTTGGGTACTACCAAACGTCACAACGTAACTGGGTGATTATAAAGGAGTACTACAGGTGTCTCCAAAAGTACATGTTGGGTTGGCGTATTTCGAGATTAGGTTTTGTCACTCTGATTGTCGGAGAGGTGTCTCTGGGCCCTCTCGGTAATACACATAATATAAGCCTTGCAAGCATTGCAACTAATGAGTTAGTTGCGGGATGATGTATTACAGAACGAGTAAAGAGACTTGCCGGTAACGAGATTGAACTAGGTATAGGATACCGACGATCGAATCTCGGGCAAGTAACATACCGATGACAAAGGGAACAATGTATGTTGTTATGCGGTCTGACCGATAAAGATCTTCGTAGAATGTGTAGGAGCCAATATGGGCATCCAGGTCCCGCTATTGGTTATTGACTGGAGACGTGTCTCGGTCATGTCTACATTGTTCTCGAACCCGTAGGGTCCGCACGCTTAAGGTTACGATGACAGTTATATTATGAGTTTATGCATTTTTATGTACCGAAGAGTTGTTCGGAGTCCCGGATGTGATCACGGACATGACGAGGAGTCTCGAAATGGTCGAGACGTAAAGATTGATATATTGGAAGCCTATGTTTGGATATCGGAAGTGTTCTGGGTGAAATCGGGATTTTACCGGATTACCGGGGAGGTTACCGGAACCCCCCGGGAGCTATATGGGCCTTAGTGGGCTTTAGTGGAAAGGAGAAAAGGGAAGCCCAAGGTGGCTGTGCGCCTCCCCCTTCCCCTAGTCCTATTAGGACTAGGAGAGGTGGCCGGCCCCCTCTCTCTCTTTCCCCCCTCAAGGAATCCTATTCCAACTAGGATTGGGGGGGAATCCTACTCCCAGAGGGAGTAGGACTCTCCTGGCGCGCCCTCCCTTGGCCGGCCAGCCTCCCCCTCTAGTCCTTTATATACAGAGGCAGGGCACCCCAAAGTACACACAAGTTGATCCACGTGATCTATTCCTTAGCCGTGTGCGGCGCCCCCAGCCACCATAATCCTCGATAATACTGTAGCGGAGTTTAGGCGAAGCCCTGCTGCTGTAGTACATCAAGATCGTCACCACGCCGTCGTGCTGATGGAACTCTTCCCCGTCACTTTGTTGGATCGGAGTCCGGGGATCGTCATCGAGCTGAACGTGTGCTCGAACTCGGAGGTGCCGTAGTTTCGGTGCTTGATCGGTAGGATCGTGAAGACGTACGACTACTTCCTCTATGTTGCGTCAACGCTTCCGCAGTCGGTCTGCGTGGGTACGTAGACAACACTCTCCCATCTCGTTGCTATGCATCACATGAACTTGCGTGTGCATAGGAATTTTTTTGAAATTACTACGAAACCCAACACGTGGTTGGCAGTCGACCTGGTTTTACTGCCAAGACCAGGTGACCCCAGGGCAGTCGACTGGTCTTCCCCCTTTCTCTCTGGACCGAGCTCAAAAGCCTGACTCTCTGAAAGTGCTGCTAGAGGAAAAGGCGCAAGTCAAGGTGCTGGTTGGTCGAGTGGTTCAGCTTGTCCGAGACGGCGTGACCGGCATGGACTTGCTGGAGGTCTTCCTTCGGAGGCGCATCCAACCGCTTGAGGCTCATGACCACCCTATGTGGCTGTACTCGGGTCTCGACGACACCACTCGGGTTCACCCAGAGGAGGTCACCGACGAGATGCTGGAAGGGTGGCTGTCGAGCATAACAGGGAACAAAGACAACCCCCGAGGAGCCAGTAGGGTTGTCCCGTTTGACAGTACATACGAGGTGGACCAGGTCTGACCTTGTGTTCCCGACTGAGATCTTGCTTTCTTCATTTGCTCTCTTTGAATCGGTCGACTGACTTTCTACTTGTCTGCTATTCTCCAGGCAACTACAGAGATGTACTCGACACCCAACGGAGCACAGGGGCAGGCCGAGGAAGGGGAGGAGAGCGGAGGCGAAAGCGGAGACGAACAGGAGGAGTGGGAGTCTGACGGCGAAGGGGAGGGAGACGACGGTGTCGACTCCAGCGAAGAGGAGGAGGAGGAGGAAGCTGGACCTCCTCGCTCAGAAAGGCGATCCAAGCTTACACACGACCCTGCGCGGGAACGTGGTAAGGCGACTGCTCCCGTTGGGCAGTCGTCGAAGCGCCCTCGGACCTCTTCTCCAGCGCCGACTGAAAAAGCTCCCAAGCACCCCCGCGCGGCACCGTCCAAGCCACCCAAGGCTCTGCCCAAGATGAGGATGACTGTCCCCACCATTTCTGGATAATGATAGAACTTGTTCTCCTTTGTCGACCGTGGACGGATCCTTGGTCGATCCACTGAGCCGACTGATGGTCTTTCAAAACTTGCAGTGCTGCTACTTCTGAGATCTCCGCCAAGGACGATGATCAAGAGATGGAAGATGCTGTTACTTCCAATCCTGGTATGATTACTGATGTTCTGCTTTGAATCGACTGACGATTTCTTATAACTCTGGTCGATTGAATTTTTCTCGTAGCTCCTCCTCATGTTATTAGCCTTCCTGACGACGAGGACGAAGCGCCGCTGAGAGTGAGGCGGAACAGGAAAGCGTCGGCTGGCGAGACTCCACAATCTACTTCGGCGCCTGAGGCCGTAGCTCGAGACGGTGGCGATACCACCCGGGCTTCTATGACTTTTGCCAATCCTCTGGCGAGTGCGCGGCCCTCGACGTCGACCGTAAATCCGCCTTCGCTCTTCGCCACACACCACGTCCCTGAGGACCAAGTGGGTGCAGCTAAGGAAGCTATACGCCAGGCAGGCGTCATGATGGAGGAGGTCAAGGTGGTTCGAGACGCCAGCCAAGCGGCTTATGATGCGAGTTCAGCTCTTCAGAGTAACGTCCAGGTCAGTCGATTCACTGCTTGTTCTGTTAGGGAATGCTGTCTGAAGGACCTCTTTTCCGAAGATCTTTTAAATCTGTACACCCACTGGGTGTTTCTGTTAAGTTTTTTGGTCGAGTGGGGCACGCTGAGTGCACCCACTGGGTGTAGTCCCCGAGACTACGGTGGACTGCTGGCAGTCGACTGTAGTCTTTATATTGCGTTGCTGTAGTTTTACTCCTTCACTCGGTCTGGCCAGGCCATGTCGAATGAAACTGTATCTGGTCGACTGCGGGCAGTCGATTTTTTTTTCAAAACCAGTGGGGGCACGCTGAGTGCACCCATCGGGTGTAGTCCCTGAGACTACTATTGAATGTTTTTGATTCAGCTGTAGTCTTAGAAATGTCATCATTGTCTCTTGGTTACTCGGAAGCAACTTATCTTGGACCTCTACCGACTGACTTTTGCAGAAATCCTGTGAACTTGTGGCTCTCTACACTGAGTTGGAGAACAAACAGATCCAGCTCGATCTTGACTTGAAGCTCGCTCAACAGAACCTGCAGAAGGCGCGAGACGAAGCAAAAGGTATGGCTGGCGAGGTTTCTCATTCTTGACGAGTGACTTCCCTTTCCTGCCCATTCTTGATGTTGAGTTCACTCGACGTTCTGTAGATGAACTGGAGGAAGCTCTGAAGAAGAAGGATCAAGATCTTGCCGAAGCACAAAAGGAGGCCTCGAGCAAAACGAAGCTTGCAGAAGAGAAACTGGCTTCGGTCGGAACTCTTGAACAGGAGAACTCCAGACTGAAAACTGCTCTCGAAACAGCTAATCGAGAGGTCAGTCGACTGAAGAAAGAAAAGATGGTTCTGCACGACAAGGCGGGTGAGCTGGCGGGGAAGGTAAACGATCTGGAGGCTTATCTCGGTGGACTCGCCAAGAAGCTGTTCGTCATGCTCGAAGGTAATTATTCCGACCCGGCTGTCTTGCAGTTACCAAGCCCGCGTAAGGCCACTGTCTTATTCTTGAATCGTGTTTGCGGAATTCTACCAAAGCTTCGAAGAGGAAACCAGTCGAGTGGAGCCAGGCTTGGATCCTGCCAATTCTCTTGTGAAGGACGAGGCTGCTATGAATGTGCTCCGACTGGAGTCTCGTGTTACCAGCATTGTTGACTATCTTGCTCGGCTGAAGGTTGCAATGTCGCGGATCGACACATCACTCTGGCCTGGAACAACGCTTCGGAATGACCTCGAGTCCCTGATGGTTCGACTGGATGAAGTCCCGGGTCGAGTGGCGGAATGGAAGAAATCTTCTGCCAGATGTGGTGCTGATGCCGCTCTGTCTCTGGTCTGCGTCCATTGCAAGGAGGCGCGAGAAGAAAAGCTGGCCGCCATCCAAGTTGCCAATACCAGGAAGCACAGCTTTCAAGACTTCATGGAGACTTTCATTGCTGCTGCTACTCGTATTGCAGACGGGATCGACTTGGACGAGTTCGTCGCCCCTTCCAGTCCTCCGCTTGAGGAATGAAAAACTTTTATGCTTCACTTTAAATTTGTCTCGGCATGCCGAGTGGATTCTGTAACCGTTAAACTCTGTCGAGCCGAGGGCTCGAGTACTTTGACCTGAGGTCTTGGACCTTTGGGTTTTATCCGAACTTGATTTATCATTGAATATCTTCGGGAATTTTTATATACTTAGGCGAGTACTTGGACTGCAGCTAAGTCTCTGAGTGGGAGGTTTGCTCTCCACTCGGTAGGATTTTCAAACACTTAGGCGAGCACTGGGTTGCAGCTAAGCCCCCGAGTGGGAGGTTTGCTCTCCACTCGGTAGGATTTTCAAACACTTAGGCGAGCACTGGGCTGCAGCTAAGCCCCCGAGTGGGAGGTTTGCTCTCCACTCGGTAGGATTTTCAAACACTTAGGCGAGCACTGGGCTGCAGCTAAGCCCTCGAGTGGGAGGTTTGCTCTCCACTCGGTAGGATTTTCAAACACTTAGGTGAGCACTGGGCTGCAGCTAAGCCTCCGAGTGGGAGGTTTGCTCTCCACTCGGTAGGATTTTTATATACTTAGGCGAGCACTGG
>NC_041384.1:616949081-616962616 GCF_002162155.2 Triticum dicoccoides | reverse complement strand
CGAGTGGGAGTCTGGCTCTCCACTCGGTAGGATTTTCAAACACTTAGGCGAGCACTGGGCTGCAGCTAAGCCTCCGAGTGGGAGGCTTGCTCTCCACTCGATAGGATTTTCAAACACTTAGGCGAGCACTGGGCTGCAGCTTAGCCTTCGAGTGGGAGTCTGGCTCTCCACTCGGTAGGATTTTCAAACACTTAGGCGAGCATTGGGTTGCAGCTAAGCTTCCGAGTGGGAGTCTGGCTCTCCACTCGGTAGGGTTTTCAAACACTTAGGCGAGCACTGGGCTGCATCTAAGCCTCTGAGTGGGAGTCTGGCTCACCACTCGGTAGGATTTTCAAATACTTAGGCGAGTACTTTGGATTGCAGCTAAGCCTCCGAGTGGGAGGCTTGCTCTCCACTCGGTAGGATTTTCAAACACTTAGGCGAGCACTGGGCTGTAGCTAAGCCCCCGAGTGGGAGGTTTGCTCGCCACTCGATAGGATTTTTGCAAACTTAGGCGAAACGGATTCGCAGCTAAGCTACACACTGGGGGATTTCGTACGCAAACAAAAGTGACAGCAATTACAGGAAGAACTGGGACACTCTTGTCTTTGATAAAAATAAACTACGGAAGTTTTTCTTATTACACCTCATCCGAGTGAGAATTCAAGTGTAAAACAGGCGGAGTAGTTCCGCATTCCAAGCTCGTGGCTCGTCGATCCGGCGACCAACGTTGTAGAGATGATATGCTCCATTGTGGAGGATTCTGGTGACGATGAAGGGGCCTTCCCAAGTAGGAGCAAGTTTGTGTGGTTTCTGCTGATCCACTCGGAGGACCAAATCTCCTTCTTGGAAGGCTCGGCTCTTCACATTTCTGGCATGGAATCGACGCAAGTCTTGCTGATAGATGGTCGATCTGATCATAGCCATTTCCCTCTCCTCCTCTAGGAGGTCGACTGCGTCTTGCCGGGCTTGCTCTGCTTCGTCTTCGTTATAAAGCTCGACTCTGGGGGCGTTGTGAAGTAGATCACTCGGCAGGACGGCTTCGGCTCCGTAAACCAGAAAGAATGGCGTTCTTCCGGTCGACCGGTTCGGGGTGGTCCTCAGTCCCCACAAAACTGACGGAAGCTCGTCGACCCAAGCGCTTGCTGCGTGTTTGAGATCACGCATCAGTCGAGGACTTCAGTCCTTTGAGAATTAGACCATTTGCTCTTTCAGCTTGTCCATTCGACTGGGGATGCGCGACCGACGCGTAGTCGACTCGTGTGCCTTGAGAGGCACAAAAAGCTCTGAACTTGTCTGAATCGAAGTTTGACCCATTGTCAGTGATGATGCTATGCGGGACCCCGTATCTGAATATCAACTCTCTGACGAAACTGATAGCAGTGCTAGCATCAAGATTTTTGATAGGCTTGGCTTCAATCCATTTGGTAAACTTGTCGACTGCCACAAGCACATGTGTGAATCTACTCCTGCCTGTTCTCAGTGGACCAACCATGTCCAGTCCCCAAACAGTGAAGGGCCAGACGAGTGGAATGGTCCTTAGAGCTGATGCTGGCTTGTGCGACATGTTGGAGTAGAACTGGCAGCCTTCACACTTGTCGACTATCTCTTTCGCCATTTCGTTTGCCCTGGGCCAGTAAAAACCCGCTCGGTATGCTTTGGCCGCGATGGTCCGAGAGGACGCATGGTGACCACAGGTCCCCGAGTGGATATCATCAAGGATTACCCGACCTTCTTCTGGCGTTATGCACTTCTGACCGATTCCGGTTGCGCTTTCTCTATACAACTGTCCTTTAATGACTGTGAAAGCTTTAGATCGACGGACGATCTGTCGAGCCTCTTCTTCGTCCTCTGGAAGTTCTTTCCTCAAGATATACCTGATGTATGGTATCGTCCAGTCGGGAGTGATTGCCAAGACCTCCATGACTAGGTCGACCACAGCAGGAATTTCGACTTCAGTCGGATCTGTGGCACTTTTCGGTTGCAGGGCTTCTTCTGTAAAAGGATCCTCCTGGACTGAGGCGAGCGGATGTGCTCCAAAAACACATTGCTGGGAATGGCTTCTCTCTTGGAGCCTATCTTTGCCAGATCATCAGCTGCTTGATTTTTCAGTCGGGGGATGTGATGAAGCTCTAACCCCTCAAATTTCTTTTCTAGCTTTCTTACTGCGTTGCAGTAACCAGTCATAGCTAGGCTTCTGACGTCCCACTCCTTCATCACCTGATTAACCACCAAATCCGAGTCACCGTAGACCATGAGGCGCCGGACGCCGAGTGAAATGGCCATGCGCAACCCATACAAGAGTGCTTCATATTCTGCTTCATTATTGGAGGAATCGAAGTGAATCTGGAGAACATATCTGAGCTTATCTCCTCGGGGGGAGACCAATACTACCCCAGCACCGGAACCATTCAGCATCTTAGATCCATCGAAGAACATGGTCCAGTGCTCCGAGTGAACTTGAGTCGGAAGCTGCTGTTCAATCCACTCAGCGACGAAATCTGCAATTGCTTGGGACTTGATAGCCTTCTTTGCTTCAAACTTGATATCTAGGGGAAGGAGTTCAATCGCCCACTTCGCCTCTCGACCAGTTGCATCTCTGTTGTGCAAAATCTCTGACAGTGGAGCATCGCTGACGACTGTAATGGAATGGTCAGAGAAGTAGTGTGCAACCTTCTTCGTGGTCATGTAAATCCCATATACAAGCTTCTGGTAATGGGGATATCTTTGCTTCGAAGGATTCAAAACTTCGGACACATAATATACTGGGCGCTGAACTCTGAAGGCCTTTCCTTCTTCTTCCCGCTCGACCGTAAGTACTGTGCTGACAACTTGTCCCGTGGCCGCAATGTAAAGCAGCAGAGGCTCTTTACTGATTGGAGGCAGCAAGCACCGGCTGGGTGGAGAGCAGAGTTTTGAGCTCTGCAAACGCTGCATCAGCTTCTAGAGTCCACTCGAACTTGTCAGACTTCTTCATCAGTTGGTAAAGAGGCAACGCCTTTTCACCGAGACGAGAAATGAATCGACTTAGAGCGGCCAAGCAACCTGTAAGCTTCTGGACATCATGTACACGCACAGGGCGCTTCATCCGGAATATGGCGCCAACTTTCTCGGGATTGGCGTCGATTCCTCGTTCAGAAACAAGAAAACCGAGTAACTTTCCACCTGGAACTCCGAATGTGCACTTTGATGGATTGAGCTTGATATCATATCCTCTAAGGTTAGCAAAGGTTTCGGCAAGGTCAGTCAGTAGGTCGGAACCTTTCCGTGACTTAACCACAATATCATCCATGTATGCTTCTACGTTCCGACTGATCTGAGTGAGCAAACACTTCTGAATCATCCTCATGAACGTGGCTCCAGCATTCTTGAGGCCGAAGGGCATGGTGATATAACAGAAGCACCTGAATGGGGTGATGAAATCCGTTTTGATCTCGTCGGGTCCATACAGACGGATCTGATGGTACCCTGAATAAGCATCTAGAAAAGACAAACGCTCACACCCCGCGGTCGAGTCGACTACCTGGTCGATGCGGGGAGAGGGAAATGATCTTCCGGGCAGGCCCGATTGATATGTTTAAAGTCAATGCACATGCAAAGTGACTTGTCCTTCTTGGGGACCATGACAACATTGGCGAGCCACTCGGAGTGGTAAATCTCTCGGATGAACTCCGCTGCTAAGAGCCGAGCCACCACCTCGCCAATAGCTTTCCTCTTCTGGATGGCGGACCGTCGAAGATGTTCTTTCACAGGCTTGAACTTCGGGTTGACTCATAGACGGTGCTCAGCCAGCCCCCTGGGAACTCCAGGCATGTCAGAAGGCTTCCATGTGAAGATGTCCCAGCTCTCACGGAGGAACTGGATGAGCACTTCTTCCTATTTGGAGTCGAGCGTCGTTGAGATGTGAGTCGGAGCAGCATCGGGGTCGGTCGGGTGAATGTGAACTGGCTTAGTTTCGCCGGACGACTGAAAAGCTGATTTTGAAGCTGGCTTCTTGGCTTGCAGCAATTCACTCGGATCAGCAGCCTTCTGGTACTCTTGCAGTTCGACTACTGACATCTGAGCATCAGCGATCTTTGATCCTTTCTGAAAACACTCCTCTGCTATCTTCCGATTGCCTGTAACGGTGATCACACCTCTGGGGCCGGGCATCTTCAACTTGAGATACACATAGCACGGTCGAGCCATGAAGCATGCATAAGCTGGCCGACCCAGAATAGCATGATAAGCACTTTGGAAGTCCACAACCTCAAATGTCAACTTTTCCTTGCGGTAATTCTTTGAATCACCGAAAACCACATCGAGAGCAATCTGGCCGAGTGACTCGGCTTTCTTTCCAGGAATGACTCCATGGAAACTCATGTTGCTGGCACTGAGCCTGGACATCGGAATGCCCATCCCTTTCAACGTTTCTGCATACAGTATGTTCAGGCCGCTGCCACCATCCATCAGGACTTTGGTCAGTCGAGTGCCTTCGACAATTGGATCGACCACCAGAGCTTGCCTCCCAGGGGTGGCAATGTGTGCAGGGTGATCGGACTGGTCGAACGTGATGGCAGTCTGAGACCACTTCAGGTAGCTGGGTGTTGCCGAGGCAACCATATTCACTTCACGGTTAATGACTTTCAGTCGACTTTTGCTTTCGACATCAGCAAAAATCATCAAGGTGGAATTGACTTGGGGGTATCCATCGTCACTATCTTCTTTGTCCTCAACTCTGTCTGACTCTTTTTCCTTGTCTTTGGACTGCTTGCCCCGAAACTGCTGGATCAGGAGCCGGCACTGTCGAGTGGTATGCTTTGGGTAAATAAGGTTACGCTCTTCATCTTTCTTGGTGTGGATGTGACATGGCAGATCCAAAACATCATTTCCATCTTGATCCTTGACTTTCTTGGGGTTCCAGGGCCCCTTGGGTTTTCCCTTGAATTTTCCCTGGGTTACGGCCAGGGCCTCCCCAGGAGCGGCTGGCTCAGCCTTCCGCTTCTGCTTCTGACTGGAATTGCCTCCGGCTTCCTGGGTGACTGTTTTCTGCTTGCCACTCCGGAGCCGATCTTCATCTTCTCCGTTAGCGTATTTGGTGGCAATTTCCATCATTCGATTTAGAGACATTTCTCCGGTCCGACCGAACTTCAGGTTCAACTCTCTGTTCTTGACGCCTTCTTTAAAGGCACAAACTGCTTGGTGATCCGGTACGTTCTCAACTGTGTGATGCAAAGTGATCCACCTTTGGATGTAATCCCTCAGAGTTTCACTCGGTTTCTGCATGCAAGACCGCAATTCTGTAAGGCCTGCTGGTCGCTTGCATGTTCCTTCAAAGGTCATGACAAACACTTGAGAGAGATCCTCCCAAGTGTAATGCTGCTGGGTGCTAACTGATTCAGCCACACTCTGGCTGAGCCCTCTAACAGGAGAGGCAAATGCTTCATAGCCACCTCATCATTGCCGCCACCAATCTGGACAGCCACTCGGTAGTCTTCGAGCCAAGTGTCAGGCTTAGACTCGTCGGTGAACTTGCTGACTCCAGTCGCCAACCGGAAGTTGGGAGGAATCACTGCGGCCCTGATGGCTCGACTGAAACACTCTGGCCCCGAAACACGTACTCTGCTGCTGGCAGGCGCATCCCTGTCGTGGCCCTCTCGGTGAGCTCTGTTCCTGTCAACCAGACCCTAAACGAGGATGGATCTCGCATCAAAGCCTGGGTCCCTGGGATCGACTGGAACTCTCCGCCCAACACTATGAGGGTGTCTGTCATCCTGCTGTCGAGGCGCATATGACCCACTCCTCGGGGGAGGGGTTGGCACTCAACGTCGATCAAACCGTTGATCATACTGCTCATTTCTTCTGTACTGATCGTGCCGGTCTCCGCGTCCCTCAGCCTCGGGGGCGATCTCGGGCTGTGAGCCGACTGGACTGTATCCGTTGCAACGGATCGACTGTGGATCCTATTCCGCGACTGAGAAACAGCAGAATTCTGGTTCCCCGCCGCCCGGAGCAACGCTTTGATTTGCAACAAGCCCCTGCCAGCCTCCGACTGGGAGGGCTGAATCGATTTTGCTATACGGGCCCCGGCTGCTAAATTCTGAACTGGGGTCCGACATACCTGCATAGGCGGGAAGGGCTGACGTCGACTGGACTCGGGAGCTTGCTGACGCGCTTGCTCGTCGAGTATTCGCTGGAGATTCTCCAGTCGAGTGCGCTCGTCCAAGTTAGCCAAGCGCGCGTCCTCCAAGGCCCGGGCCTCGGGGGTTTCTCCAACGATAGGAGTGCGGAGTGCATCCATGTTCCAGCGACGAAGCTCCTCTCGCTGCAATGACGTGAGAGGTTCGGGGAGATACTCATCGTGGGGATGCGACGGGTCGCCTCCACCCGCGCCTCCATCGGTGCGAGGGAAACCGGGAGGACTGTGTGTTCCATCGACCGCCAGAACCTCAGCTGCCGGGTCGCTGCTGCCGCACTCGGATGCGGTCTCCGCGGAGCCAGTCGACAGGTCGAACAGGCCGTAGAGGGATTCGTCGGGCTCGATTGCCGCGACTTGTGGGGCTGCCGACTGGCGGGCCACGGCATGCCTCACCCACCTCTGAAGTATCAACCGGCCGGAGCGCTTGCGCCGGTGGGAGACAGGACGGGAAGATGACACGGGAGCCGACCGATATTGGGTCGACGGCTGCCGCAGGAGACGCCACGAACACATGCGCAGAAGTGCATCGCACGGCGGACGGGGAGGGCGTCGATGTCGAGTGGAGCCTCCTGAAGCCAAGCGGAGTTGTCGGTGACGAACGTGAGTGCGCCGAGACGGATCTCGCAGCCCTCCACCAAATCTCCGCACGAAAACATGATCAAAGGGATCGGAAAAATCACAACTTCTCCAACTAGGCGCTAAGACTCTTGCCCCACGGTGGGCGCCAACTGTCGTGGTTCTAACTTTGACAGTGAGGTAGGGGGGTATGTATGGAGAGGCTGGATCTCAGCTATGGAGAAGTTGTAAATACACCAGGATGTACGAGTTCAGGCCCTTCGCGGAGGAAGTAACAGCCCTACGTCTCGGTGCCCGGAGGCGGTCGACTGGATTATGTGTGTACGAATTACAGGGGTGCCAACCCCTGCTACTGAGGAGGGGGGTGGCTTATATAGAGTTCGCCAGACCCCTCCGGTCCTCAGTAATGCAGGGTTAAAATACATTAAGACTGGGCGTTACTAGTAACGTCCCTATTAAAGTGCTATGATGACCATAAGGACTACTTAATGGCCGACCGTTTGCTTGCGGAGTGACTTTAGATCTCCTGTCAGTCGAGTGGTTGGCTTCGTAGTCGAGTGGTAGCTTCCTGGTCGAGTGTCTTGAATCCGTCGAGTGGGATACCTTCAAGTCGATTGAAAGGTGACTTCTTCCAGGGATGTCCTTGGGTAGGGCTCTTAGGACCGGTCCATGCCCCTACCCTAGGTACATAGCTTCATCACTCACAAAGAGAACCAATGAAGAACCAAGAAATATGAGGCAAGTATGCAATGGTTAGATCTCTCTACGAATGATACGATCAAGCTACTCATCGAGAGCCCCCCTTGATAGTACGACAATCGATCCTATAACCCGGTCTCCCAACTACCATCATGAGACCGGTAAAATAGAAAACCTATCAAGGGCAGACCTTTGCCTTGCACATGATCCACTTGAGCTAGATGATGATGATCTTGACTCCCTCAAGTTGGACCACCTTTCTTGATTGCGTTGGCTCGATGAAGACTAGTTGATTGCTCCCCCATACTCCACTATGGGTGAGACACTCTTCCGCACATCTTCACAAGTCCATTGTCACCACAATGGACGGCAAGCTTCAAGCATTTGATCTCTTCGTGATGCTTCACTTGAATTTACACACCGCAACCTAACCCCACAAAGAACTCTCATGAAGACCATGGGTTAGTACACAAAGCGTAATGGACAATGCTTACCATACCATGGGATCACTTGATCCCTCTGTACATCTTGTATGCTTTGTGTGTTGATCAACTTGATTCACTCTTGACTTAGTCTTGATCAACCTTGATTCTTTCCAACTCTCTTCATTTGGATGATGTCTTAAGGTAAACATGAATGATCAAACAATCTTCTTCTTCAAGACACGCTTGCAATAAGCTCAACTCTCAAATGACCAATCTTTGGATAATTCCTTGAATAGCACCTTGGTCGACACAAACTCTCCTTGAAACCAACACATGTACTCCAAGAAAAGCCTATGGATAAAACCTTCAAATATAACTCAAGGCAACCATTAGTCCATAGAGATTGTCATCAATTACCAAAACCAAACATGGGGGCACCGCATGTTCTTTCAAGGGTGCGGATGACATTATTGGTTGTGCGAATTGCTCGTTCGGCTTTGCCATTTTGTTGAGAGGTACATGGACAAGAAAATCGAAAGGTGATACCTTGGGAAGCACAGAAAGAGTCTAACTTGGTATTGTCGAATTCGCGACCATTGTCACTTTGGATGGCAACAATGGGTAGGTCAAACTGGGTGCGGGCATAGGCATGAAAAGTAAGAAACGTGGCATAGACATCTGATTTTTTTCAAAGTGGAAACGTCCAAAAATAATAAGTGTAATCATCAACTATCACAAGATAATATAGATAACCAGAAGTGCTAGGTACAGGAGATGTCCAAAGATCACAATGTAGTAAAGCAAAGGGTTTAACAGTATATGAAGTCGAAGGATAAAAGGGCAATCTAATGTGACATCCAAGTTGACAAGCATGACATATAGATGGTGTAACTCTAGAAGATGGAATATTTTGATGGTGGTGGAGATGCTTCATGGTGTGATAACCAGGATGACCCAAACGACGATGCCAGATGTCGAGGGAGACGGTGATGATGTGGTCTTCGGGTGGTGGTGGTGGACATACGGAGTAGAGTGGTCTGGAGCTATTGCATCGAAGAATCGCGGTCTGAGTAGGAAGTGCCTTCACAGAAAAACCCCAAGGGTCAAACTCAATATAAACATAATTATCAGTTGTGAGTTGACGAACAGAGAGAATATTTTTGATTATGTGAGGAACAATGAGGACATGATTTAAATAGAGTGGTCGAGACCGAGAGGGTAGAGTGTGGGAACCAATATGAGAGATAGGTAAAGAAGCACCGTTACCAACGGTGATTGTGTGAGCATTAGAAGGGGTGTAAGTGGAGAGTATACCAGGGTTAGATGCCATGTGGGAGGATGCGCCAGAGTCCATGTACCACTCTTGGTTGCCGGGGAGTTGCATGTTGTTGAGTGCGGTGATGAGAGTCGGGTCGACCTGCTACTGATTAAAGTTGTTGTAAGGTGTTGCATGGTTGCTCATGTTGTAGCCGGAAGGTGCTGCCGCATGACCGTGATCGTAGGCCATATAGGCTTGGGGCAAGGGCGCGGTGGGTCAAGGGCCGAGGACTCCCAGAGCAGAGGGGAGCCAAGGGCGAGGCGACCAGGCTGGAGGAGATGCTTGGAGTTGTTGATGTGATGATGATGGTTGTTGTTGGAGATGAAGGCGGGTAGGCTGGCCAGTCCAAGGGTTGTACGTCCAGGGGGTGTCACGGCGGCCTCGGCCGCCCCGGCCGCGGCCACGGTTGTTGTTGCTTCCCCGCGTCCAACAGAGAAGGATGGGGAGCCGCGGCGATCATTGGAGAAGTTGTGCCCATCATTGGGAGGTGGAGCACGTTCGCCACCGGCGCTGGGAAGGACGCTGTTGCCGCTGGCCCACAAGGCAGTGGCGGCAGAATTCTTGGCGTCGGTTTTCTTCTGGGCTTCTTCAAGAATGAGGGCGGAGCGAGTCTGAAGGAAGGACGGGAACGACACTTGGAACGGCAAGAACGAGCGTAGATGGGAGTACTGCTCGTTGAGTCCACGGAGCAAGGTGAGCACGAGAGTTTCGTCGGTGACCGGCTGACCAACATCATCGAGAGCATCAGAGACAGACTTGAGCTTTGCACAGTAGTCGGAGATCGTCATGTCCCCTTGAGAAGTGTTCCGGAATTCAGCGTCGAGAGCTAGTGCACGACTCTTCTTGTTGTCGCGGAAGAGGTTGGCGATGGCATCCCAAATCTGCTTTGCCGTGGAGCCGGGCTTCATGATGACGCCGAAGAGCTCGAGAGAGATCGAGCCATATATCCAAGAGAGGACAGTGAAGTCGTCGCGGCCCCAATCAGAATTGGAGGAGGTGTCCGACGGGGTGCTCTCAGAGAGAACATGGGCCGAGAGCAACGAGGAAAAGCTCGCGCCACTTGGCATAGTTGGAGTCCTGGAGGTTGAGGGTGATGGGGACGAACATCTTGATGGAGGCAACATACGTAGAGGCAGCAGGAGGAAGGACGGACTTTCCCCGTTCATCGGCTCGGCACTGGAGTTCTTCCTCACGAGCCTGAAGGAGGGACTCGCGGTTCTTGAGTTCTTCCTCAAGTTTCTTGAGCTCATCAGCAGACGCCATGGCGAGGTGGGAGGGGTTGGGGTGTTGGAGCGATGCAGCGGCAAGGTATGGTGGAGGGAAAGGACGCCCGCTGCTGTTGCTAGGGTAAAGGAGATGCGGCGGCTAGGATCTAGAGGAAGAGGATCGTAGTGCTCGATACCATGTACGATTGATAAACTGGACGGCTTGATGCCTGCCTGGTTCAGCCCCTTCATATATATAATGTACAAGAGAGTTACAGAGTTTGTTATAAATACATGAGGCTGTAATAAGGAAACTATCTATTTGGTGGGAGTTTAACTTGCAGGCCAAGGTTATCATGAGCCGTGGCACAGTAGGTCTCTAACAGCACCGTCCACACCGTTTCATTGTCGGTGCCGACATGACACTATGGTATTATGCGATTGAGAAGTCATGTTGCTAATGTTAGCCTGGACCAACACTGTGGAGAAGAAGCCGTAAATGCAGAAGTCTTTGTATAGATCAACCTGAATCATCTTATGAAAACTGCCAACTTTACAACAGTGACAGAAGAGTGCCACTGTAACAGAGAGGAAGTATGAACCGTCACAAAGCATCATGTGGCATCAAGGAAATACCCAAGAGAGATAAAAGGAGACCATAACCTTGTTGCTAGCACAAAAATGATCACGAAAACATCAAACCGGTCCCAAAATGGTTGGCCTTCCGTCATCGAAGGCATTGAATTCCCTCAACACCACATCACCACCACCACAAAGAGTAAGAGCCTGTTCTGAATCTCTCCGGCTCCTAACTTCACTAAATCCTCGTAGGAAGCCGACCCGAACGCCTGAGCTATGAGAAGCTGGAAGCGAGAAGGTTAGCCGGACTCCAGTGTAAAAAAGTGAAGCACCAAAAGTCCAGCTCCAGGAAAACAAGAATGAGGAGTTGCCCATATTTACGGCCGAGTGCCACTGCCAAGAAAACGGTTCAGCCGTCCCCAGCCGAATCGGTACCCTCCTCACCTAGAAAAAACAAATCTCTCCCCAATCGATATGCACCCATTTCCCTCGATAGTTCTCCCTCTAGTAACCCTACTGCAAGCGTAAAAAAAACCTACTGCAGTTCAGCGCCGCCGGTCCGCCGCCACGCCGGACTCCCCCTTGTCGCCGGCCAGCGATCTCTCCGCTGGCAGATCAATCCATCCTAGCCTCCTCCCACCAAATCTTGTTCCTTCGGTGTAGTTCCCTCGTCGCTAGCCATGAGCAGCAAGCTCACCGGAAGGAGAAGCCCAACCCGACGCGGCGACGCCATTGACGCCCGAGCCACCTCGCACGAGCCAGGATCAACAACCCAAACTGGGCTGGTTTCAGCAGGCCGAAAGTGGTGCTGAACAGGCCAACTGTCTCCACAGCTGGGTTGCCAGCCGAATCTGGCGATAGGAGAAGCTGCGGTCGATGTAGAACGGATGGGATTTGCCAGGTGGAGTGAGAAGCTACTTTGAGAAGCCGGATATGTGAAGTTTTGTGAAGCTGGAGGGGTTCAGAACAGGCCCTAAGAAGATGAGGAGCATTACCTTGACATTGCACGAAGCGTCCCACCCAAATTCGAAGGGCCCGGAACATCGCAGACAGCACCACTAGATTCATCACCAATAGCTGAGAGAATTGAAATTGAGATCTAGAGTAGACTTATTCGTCATTGCCATCGCCACAATCGAAGGCGAATATCTAACTAAGCCACTAGACTATTGAACATGCGCAGAAAGAAAGTCACACAGTACCCCTCCAACCCGTAGCTGCGGGAGCAACCGATGGAGGGGAGGAATCCCTCTTAGGCGCAAATTGTGGTGCATGTTCCCTCGCGTGTGGTGGCTAGGTTTCACAGGGATACAATAAACGATTACGTGTTACATATGCGGCGTTGCAGGACACTTAACAATTTTAATCTGTAAACATACTCATATTTTTTAATAGATTCTTGTTGTAAACGCATATCTTGGATCCTCGCGCGAGAATAGAAAATAGTTTTTTAGATATTCATTAAGAGACTTGGGGTTAACATAATAAGGGGTGCTTAATCTCAAAAGGAGAAAGGGTAATTAAAAATCTAGAGGTTTATCATCACTAGCAATCTGACAAACGCAATGCACAGATTTCACACAATACATATTAATTATTTAACCGCATTTATATAAAACCCATGTATCATGATAATAGATGCAAATTTAGTAATCAATAAAGAAATTAAAATACTTTTAACGTGCACCATAAAAGATATTGCTTTGTGCATATGTAAATCGTGATAAGACGTTGCTAGTCCTGTTTATTTTATACAACATAGAAAGACATAATAGGGCAATATATATTCAGCAGGAGAAATTAGTTAACATATCGAAAGTGAGGCCCATCAGTGGTGACATCACGCACCACACATACACCGGTGGGCCTGGTTGTTGGCCGTCCATGGAGACCACATAAGCGTTATGCGTTTTCTCGCCCGAACGGTGATGAAAGAGCCCAAGTCATGTCAACCAAAACCCTAATTTTCTAGTCGGACACATCTTTTTTAGTGAAGTACCTATTTATTCATTGGAAATCAAAGGTTACGTCGCTCATTTGTAGAGGTACAATATGGGCGAGAGGCTAACCAAGTATGTGTGTCTTGGTATTTGGCAACACCAGCAAGCTTATGAGCTACTGAATTGCCTTCTATAAACTCGTATACAAAATTACTTTGGCAAAATTAAATACCAACGCCGCAGTTCTCACTTGTCAGGTATATGCATTCAAGATGTTGATAAGCTCCATGCTGTTCGAACTAATGACAACTCTATTGCATCTCAAAGTTCCAGCAAGTAACAATCTTTCAGCACAATTGCTTGAGCTGATATGACCGATCGACCTCATCTTGTTATATAAACTAATGCATATTGGTGCATAAAATAAATAAAATATTTCGAGTTTTTGCATCATAGAATATTTTGAGTATTTTTTAGGGAAATAAAATTGTCTGAGTTGAACATGCATTAGGCGTTACATAAGGGCTTTTTGTTGCAGGGGGTACATATGGGCTTTAAGGGAGCAATGCTGCCCATATCCACGGGAATCCTATTTATCGCATACCGCGATAGATACCGACAAAACGTGCACCCCCC
>NC_041384.1:616917455-616948638 GCF_002162155.2 Triticum dicoccoides | reverse complement strand
GGTTTTCTTTGTTTTCCAGCCGGTTTAGGACCTTCCTCGAACCTTTTCTTTTTCTGTGTTTCCTATTTTCCAGCTGTTTCTTCCCTTCTATTTTTGTTTTTTCCTTTTTAAATTTGTGAACATTAAAATGTTTTTCCTTTCCGTCTTTTTCGTTTCCCGATGTGTAGTGGGTTTGCTCAGTAGAGATGGTAGAGCGCACAAGTATTTGAAGGAAAGATGCAGCCTTATTAAAAGAGAAAAAGTCTATAGTGAACTATGATTTGAATTCATTTCTTATTAGTTTCCAAGTGAAAAATATTCATTGCCTTTAAGCCTTTTAGAACAGAAGTGAGCATTTCTGCAGGTTCTATTTTCCCTAAACTAATGAACCGAATGGTAGAGAGTTTTTTTTAATAAACAATAAAGAAGGAATCAACATAATGAGCAATGGGTTAGGATCAATCCTCTTTTCATTATTTCCTTTTCATTTTTATATTTTAAAACTCGGAATATTTTTCAAATTTGTGGACATTTTTTGAAATTCAGGAAGAATTTTTGAATTTTGCGAACATTTTTTCAATTCATGAACATTTTTTAATAGGAGAACAATTTTCGAAATTTAGGAATAATTTTAAAATTTGTGAACATTTCTGGAATCAATGAACATGTTTTGAAATCCGTACGTATTTTCAAATTAATGATGATTTTTTGGGATTCAGGGACATGTGTTAAAAGTACTAAACATTTTTGGACTGTGATTTTTTTAATTCATAAACATTTTCTAAAAGTTGTGAACACTTTTTGAGTTCATGAAAATTTTATGAAATCCAGAACATTTTTTAAATTCGTGATTTTCTAAAATTCATAAGAAAAAACTAATTCATGAACAGGTTTTGATATCCCAAACAATTTTTTGGAATTTGGTATTTGTGAACAGTTCTGGAAGTAGAAAACAAAAATGGAAAAAATGGAAAATGAAAGAATAAAAATAGGAGCGTCCAACCCGCACAGGGGGCGGGGGGTGTGCTTGATTGGTGGAATTCTGCCGACCCGCACGATAAATAGGAGCTCCTGCCATATCCACTAACCACTAGTATCTCCGATGAAGCCCTCAAAAAAAGCTATCTCAGGCGAAATTATGGGCTAGATCATAATATAGTGTAGGCTTTTAGACGAGTCGATGATATATTCATCGCCATTTTATTGTATCATACTCCCTTCATCCTGAATTATTAGCCTTCATTTATATAGATACGGATGTATCTTCCTTTTTTACGGGAGATACAGATGTATCTAACACGTAATTTGAGACGGAGGTATACTATACTTAACCCAAAAGTTTGCTAACCAGCTAAAAATGTTTTTTTTAAAGAAGAAGCTAAAACGCTTCTAGACGGCCCGTAGTCCATAGCGCGATCCGTCGCAGCCCGCTAACGGAGCATGGTTCTTAGCCCACTTTGGCGTTCCTTGGTCGTCCACTGCGTGCCTGATCACGTTTCTTGTCAGTTAAGCGTACGAGACGCTTTCAGATATGCACGGGCGGCTGTCGATGGCTTTCTACGGCAGCGGGATACCAGTAGAATATTGCTAAAGTGTGTGAAAAGAAATGTACACACACAGGATCCTCTACGGCGCCTCATGAACGATAGGACGGAATTCAGCTGGATTCCACATCCGCACCCGAACCGGCAGAGCTCAATGGCCGCCGCACCGGATTCTAAGGGCATGTACAATGATGGCATATGGATACATATGCCCCATGCCAAAAATTAATTTGAGACATCTACATTTATTTTTCTTCCCAGTAGGAGTGGGCCTTATTAAAAAATAGAAAATAAAGACTCTAATATACATGCATCTCTACTTTTTACTCTAACCTTTTCAACTTTTGTCATCGCACCACATTTTTTCTCTTCAAACACCCGCCTTCTGAAAAGGATCTCGTTTTTCTATCCAAACCTACTTACGTCATATCTGATCATACATGGCATATGAGGCATCACCTTAAGGCTATGCATTGTACATGGCGTAACTAATCACCCAACTACGCAACCGCGCGACAAATATTGTATACGCGGGCCGTTGAAAAGCGGGAGTACTTGGCGCACGAATTCGTGGCAGGGTCGCAGGTCGCCGGGTTTAAAATTGTCCACGGCGCCGAGTGGGAGAGGAGTGCTCAATCTGCGCCCGACACCGCATCGGCCGCGGACGAAACAGCTGAGGCCCGCACCGCGTCAGTCACCGCCGGGGGCGGGCGGTAGTTGGTCACGTCGACGTGGGCCACGACAGCGAAGGATCCCATTCCAACCTCGATTGCTACGTACGGCGGGTGAGCGCTGGGCGGGCAACCAGGAAAAACCCCAAGACCCAGGCTGCGGAGTAAAACGACCAAATGATTATAGTACTATTAATAAATCTGGCTAGAAATTCGAATTTATTTTCCTATATTTATTTATTTTTGAACACAGTACAGACGCAAGCACTCGTATATATACGCGCATACACACCCATATAAACACACACGCACACCATACCCCTATGAGCACCTACGAGAGACTAAGTCGACATGTCATCTTAAGATTTTATAAAGTCATCGTAGGCGTCTCGTAGTCGACGAAAACATCTGAACGCATATCGCCGGAAATGCCGAAATAAATTTAGGATAAATGCTTCCATATGAAGTGTAAACTTAATGGATTTTGGAGTTGATACAAGGGATGATTCTTTGACCCGGAATCACCGTGGAAAATATTCAACGATTATGTTTATTTGTGTATGAGCAATGTCTAGGAGAGTATTCAACAATATAAGACGACCAACAGTCAGTGTCATTGCTAATCTAGACAAATTACAAGTGTGCTCTTATTTGGTGGATGATTTGTAAGGAGGACACCATGATCCAAACAACAAGCATCCATGGGTACATAGTTTTTTTTGGCAAAACCATCACAATAGAAGAAGAAAAAATGCGGTGAAAACGACATTGTCAATCTTTCATCAGGTAGGCAATATCGGGAGCTTTTGGACTGAACTCTAAGCTCTCATAGAAGAAAGAGGGGGGCCGTACATCTTGCTACCTGATCAAGGAACGGATAATAAGTAGGTTGCCTTGTGGCCTTCCATATTGTGTTATGGCCTCCAAACAATTTACAATAGATATAGTGTAAATGCTCTTCGTCAAAAGTTCTTATGCATCTGATGCAATGCTAGATTTGTCCCTTTTTTTGTGGTGAGAGAGAATTTTAATTCTATTATTTGTTTAGAACGTTACTCCCGCCTTCCCATTGTGTAGGGCGTCTAAGCTTTTGGCATGAAAATTAATGCAAGCTTGGTCACAAATTACCGAGCCATGGTTTTCCTTCGCGACATCCTTTCACAAACGTGGTTAGCCAATCCACAAATAGCAATGGTTAGCTTGTCCTAATCGTACAAGAGATAATATCTGAAGTCAAAAGCTAACACACCTTAGATTTTGGGATTTTTTCTTTGAAAAAGCTTAGGTGCCTAAGATTTTGTGAAGAAGGGGTTACCGTTTTATTTAGGCCATAATGGAGATATGTTTGAAGGACCCCAAAAGTACTCTGGAGGAGAAGAAAATAATGGGAGGGGAGAGAGATTTATGTATGGTAAAGAACTACTCTCCAACCATCATCGATATGTCATTTGGCTCATGGGAACCATCAGGAACCTAACAAACATGGCACCTCACTTTAGTTCCACTACCAAAATTAAGCCAACTCATGAATTCCCCTATTATGTGAATGATGAATATTTGTAGCACAAATTCTATTTCTCCCTTGATCATATTTATAGCTTCTAGGATGAGCGCGACATCCTTGACGTAAAAAGGTTCTTGTGAATTAAGCATCCATGCCACCTCCATCAAGTCCAAAAAACACCCTCTTCGCATGCATGTTAGGATTTTAGGTTCCAAGGTGCCATTGCAATGGGGGTGACGCTTTGCAGGCCGAGATGGTAGGGTACCTCATGAGAGACATCCATTCCCACTTAACCACCATCCTCTATGAATGATCCATTCACATTCATCTTGACCCAGCTGGCTACCATTCTAGACATGTCGAAGAGAAGATCCCATCAACCTCCCTTCTTGACTCTCCAAAGAATGTACTATCTTCATCATGATACATTGTAGTAACGGTCATTTTTTCTTCAAATGGAGCTAAAGCAACATTGACATTTATCCTTTTTAACCTAACATCTAGATTAATTGAGCCAATGAGCCAATCTTGTCACCTCCTCATTCTGCCATGTCTCACCTCTTTCTCATTGACGTCACTTACTAACTAATTCTAGTCTAGCAACGTAAGTAGTAAAGTAAACATAAAGAACATTATTCACAAGTTCTTATGCATATGAATTACCGTGGAAAATATGTGATGAAGTGTAAATGCTCTTCATTACAATTTTATGCATAAGTCACTAGACCTTTTACAGTGAAGTAAACATAAAGGACATTGTTCAGTAGTAAAGGTCCATCGTATAAAGAACTACATAAAATGGTAACATGTTTTTCTAACTATGGTTGACTGCTTTAAAGAGATAGTTGTTACTAGTCTTGACATGACTATGCTTGGTGCAGATTTTAGCCATCATCTTTGTTTTACGTTGGATTGCCTACATACATATACTCTTTCATTTAGAATTGCCGTGATCGGTAGGCAACCAGTTAAAGGTACACAAATTAGTTTTTAATTGCATGTGGATAGACATTCCAAAATAAGATGGTGCAAAGAAAATGTGGAGTGCAACCTTTTTTTATCAATGATGTCTGCTAAGGTAAAAATAGACTATGTCACTTCATTTACATTTCATGGCTCTCAAAAGCGTTAAGACTAGCCTACAGTTGATGAAAGATCATTGATGTCTCCTAGAGGAGGTGGGTGAATAGGCGCTTTAAAATAATTATGATTTAGGCTTGAACAAAAAACGAAATAAAACTAGCGTTTAATTTGTCAAGCACAAAACCTAAATCGACTAGGCTCACCTATGTGCACCAACAACTTATGCTAAGCAAGATAAACAACTAAGGAAAGCGAGATATATATCATGTCATACTATGGCTATCACAAAGTAAAGTGCATAAGTAAATGGCTCGGGTAAGACATAACCGAGGCATGCGGAGACGACGATGTATCCCCAAGTTCACACCCTTGCAGATGTTAATCTCCGTTTGGAGCGGTGTGGAGGCACAATGCTCCCTAAAATGCCACTAGGGCCACCGTAATCTTCTCGCGCCCTTGGACAATGCAAGATGCCGTGATTCCACTAAGGGACCCTTGAGGGCGGTCACCGAACCCGTAAAAATGACAACCCTTGGGGGCGGTCACCGAACCCGTACACTTTGGCAACCCTTGGGGATGGTTACCGGAACCCGTACAAATTGCTCGGGGCGATCTCCACGACCTAATTGGAGACCCCGACGCTTGCTCGGAGCTTTACGCCACAATGATTGAGCTCCATAGCACCACCAACCATCTAGGGCATCCAAGCACCCAAGAGGAACAAGCTCTAGGGTACCAAACACCCAAGAGTAACAAGCTCTCAAACTTCACTTCCACATATTGCTACTTCTTGAGCTTGCGTTGGTTTTTCTCTTGAAGAGGAAAGGGTGATGCAACAAAGTAGAGTAAGTATTTCCCTCAGTTTGAGAACCAAGGTATCAATCCAGTAGGAGATAACGAACAAGTCACCGAATACCTACACAAACAATCAGACAACTTGCACCCAACACGATAAAGGGGTTGTCAATCCCTTCGCGGTTACTTGCAAAAGTGAGATCTAATAGAGATAGATAAACGGTAAAGTAAATATTTTTGGTTTATAGATCGGAAAGTAAAAGATTGCAGAAGAAGTAAATCGGAAACTAAAATTGTAGATTGGAAACTTATATGATTGAAAATAGACCCAGGGGCCATAGGTTTCACTAGAGGCTTCTCTCAAGATAGAAAATATTATGATGGGTGAACAAATTACTGCCGAGCAATAGAAAAGCGTAAAGTTATGACGATATCTAAGGCAATGATCATGAATATAGGCATCACGTCCGTGTCAAGTAGACCTAAACGATTCTACATCTACTACTATTACTCCACACATCGACCGCTATCCAGCATGCATCTAGAGTATTAAGTTCATAAAGAACGGAGTAGCGCATTAAGCAAGATGACATGATGTAGAGGAATTAACTCAAGCAATATGATGAAAACCCCATCTTTTTATCCTCGATGGCAACAATATGGTACGTGCCTTGTAGCCCCTACTGCCACTGGGAAAGGACACCGCAAGATTGTACCCAAAGCTAAGCACTTCTCGCATTGCAAGAAAAACCAATCTAGTTGGCCAAGCCAAATCGTTCGAAGAGACTTGCAAAGATATCAAATCATGCATATAAGAATTTAGATAAGATTCAAATAATATTCATAGATAAGCTGATCATAAATCCACAATTCATCGGATCTCGGCAAACACACCGCAAAAAGTATTACATCGAATAGATCTCCAAGAACATCGAGGAGAACATGGTATTGAGAATCAAAGAGAGAGAAGAAGTCATCTAGCTACTAGCTATGGACCCGTAGGTCTGTGGTAAACTAATCATGCTTCATCGGAAGGGCAATGGTGTTGATGTAGAAGCCCTCTGTGATCGAATCCCCCTCTGGCAGGACACTGGAAAAGGCCCCTAGATGGGATCTCACGGGTACAGAAGGTAGCGGCGGTGGAAAAGTGTTTTCTTGGCTCTCTTTGTTGGTTTTGGGATATATGAGAATATATAGGCGAAAAAATTAGGTCGGTGGTGTCACGAGGGGCCCACAAGGGTGGGGGCACGCCTTCCGTCCTTGTGGCCGCCTCGTGGCTTCTCTGACTTGCACTCCAAGTCCTCTAGATGTCTTCTGGTCCAAGAAAAATCACTGCGAAAGTTTTATTCTGTTTGGACTCCGTTTGGTATTCCTTTTCTGCAAAACTCTAAAACAAGAAAAAAAACAGGAACTGACACTGGGCTCTAGGTTAATAGGTTAGTCCCAAAAACAATATAGAATAACATATTAATGCATATAAAACATCCAAAATAGATAATATAATAGCATGGAACACTAAAAAATTATAGATACGTTGGAGACGTATCAAGCTGTTGGAGATATGCCCTAGAGGCAATCGTGTATGATGATATTTCATATGTGTTTATGAATAAAGATAGTCCTTGGACATTATCAATGATGTGTATTAGCAAGTATGTGACTTGTTTGTGGGACTATGCATTGTATGATGACCGTCCTAAAAGGTCCCTAGTCAAAAGGGTTGTGTGGACATGCAGCCGACTAGACTAGCATATGACACGGTCGATGGCTTGGTCTCACTAGCCATGAGGCATTGGATGCTAACTGGATAATATGGACTCGAAAGGATCTGGTCAGATTCGACGTAGTCGGATCCGAGTTGAGTTAAGGTCCGAGTCGGACAGACTCAACTATGAGACGCAGTGATATGTCATGTGTGAGTCTCTAGTACAACATACATTCTATGTCCTAAGACCTGAGCTGGCACATGTACTCAGGATGGTGACAGACTTTCTTTGGGCCAACCAAATGCTACTTCGTGACTGGGTAGTTACAAAGGTAGGTTTCGGGCTTGTCCAGACCCATGCTGTGAGACATGGTCGAGCAAGATGGGATTTGCCCCTCCGATCAGGAGAGATATACTCTGGGCCCCTCATGTGATCCGACCAGGATAAGCATGGCCATGCGACAAGGATTATGAGATAATCTGGTTTGTGGTCGGCATCACTGGAGCGAGAAAGAGATCGGGCTAGCACAAGGATGACAGACTCGCCTTGATCCCGACAACATATATCATGTGGAAAAAGGAATGGAAGTATGATGTACAGGTTCGCCTAGCCAACTTCATAGTCTGCTTGGTGTTCGGCATGCCTTGCTAGGGGCCGCTACCAACCGTGCAGTTCAGAGGTGATCCGAACTGCGACCAAGCCAGCTTGAACCTAAGGGGTCGCGCGCTTAAGGGAAGGAACCTATGAGGTCGGATCCAATGACACTAGTCGGATGTGATCCAAGTTATGTTCGGATTCTGGCTGAGTAGACTTATGGCCATTAGGGTCCGTGCGAGGCCCAAGTGTTGAGCCCTCGATAGACGCCTATATAAAGTGGGGGTGCAGCACACTCATGCGGTTGATCGCTTCGGCGCTGTCACTAGGGTTTTCATGTGTTGTGAATAGACACCTCCACTCGGTGCCGGTTGTGTGATCGGACCTAGCAGTCCGCCGCATGATGTTCCTCCTGCACGCGCGGATACCGTTAGAGGCGGTGCACTTGCGCCACTCCGGCGAACCTGTACGTGGGAACCCACGACTGACTGTACGAGGGAGATCGGACGAAGAGGAGACGATCCACGTGGACGCGCTGCCCCAACTCTTCTTTCGCTGCACGGCACTGCGCGTCTAGTGGTAACGAACTGTGATCCATCTCCCGTAGCATGTTCTTGGTTGTTCTGCGCGTAGGAAAACTTTATTTTGCAGTCGACGCACCCTACCGTAGAACCCAACACAAGCATCCCCAAGCTTAATTCCTGCTCGTCCTTGAGTAGGTAAATGATAAAAACATAATTTTTGATGTGGAATGCTACCAAATATATTTATCCATGTAATTTCTTTTATTGTGGCATGAATGTTCAGATCCATATGATTCAAAACAAAAGTTTAATATTGACATAAGAACAATTATAGTTCAATCATACTAATAAGGCAATTATGTCTTCTCAAAATAACATGGCCAAAGAAAGCTTATCCCTACAAAATCATATAGTCTGGCTATACTCCATCTTCATCACACAAAATATTTAAATCATGCACAACCCCGATGACATGCCAAGCAATTGTTTCATACTTTTGATGTTCTCAAACTTTTTCAACTTTCACGCAATACATGAGCGTGAGCAATGGACATGGCACTATAGGTGGAATAGATGGTGGTTGTGGAGAAGACAAAAAGAAGGAGATAATCTCACATCAACTAGGCGTATGAACGGGCTGTGGAGATGCCCATCAATAGATATCAATGTGAGTGAGTAGGGATTGCCATACAACAGATGCACTAGAGCTATAAGTTTATGAAAGCTCAAAAAGAAACCAAGTGGGTGTGCATCTAACTTGCTTGCTCATGAAGACCTAGTGCAATTTAAGGAAGCCCATCATTGGAATATACAAGCCAAGTTCTATAATGAAAATTTCCCACTAGTATATGAAAGTGACAATATAAGAGACTCTCCATCACGAAGATCATGGTGCTACTTTGAAGCACAAGTGTGGTAAAAGGATAGTAGCATTGCCCCTTCTCTCTTTTCTCTCATTTTTTGGCCTCATTTTTTCATCCGGAGTCTCATCCCGACTTGTGGGGGAATCATAGTTTCCATCATCCTTTCCTCACATGGGACAATGCTCTAATAATGAAGATCATCACACTTTTATTTACTTACAACTCAAAAATTACAACTCGATACTTAGAACAAAATATGACTCTATATGAATGCCTTTGGCGGTGTACCGGGATGTGGAATGAATCAAGAGTGACATGTATGAAAGAATTATGAAGAGTGGTTTTGCCACAAATACGATGTCAACTACATGATCATGCAAAGAAATATGACAATGATGGAGCGTGCCATCATAAACGGAATGGTGGAAAGTTGCATGGCAATATATCTCGGAATGGCTGTGGAAATGCCATAAGAGGTAGGTATGGTGGCTGTTTTGAGGAAGGTATATGGTGGGTTTATGGTACCGGCGAAAGTTGTGCGGCACTAGAGAGGCTAGCAATGGTGGAAGGGTGAGAGTGCGTATAATCCATGGACTCAACATTAGTCATAGAGAACTCATATACTTATTGCAAAAATCTATTAGTTATCGAAACGAAGTACTGCGCGCATGCTCCTAGGGGGATAGATTGGTAGGAAAAGACCATCACTCGTCCCCGACCACCACTCATAAGGAAGACAATCAATAAATAAATCATGCTCCGACTTCATCACATAATGGTTCACCGTACGTGCATGCTACGAGAATCACAAACTTTAACACAAGTATTTCTCAAACTCACAATTTCTTACTAGCATGAATCTAATATCACCATGTTCATATCTCAAAACAGTCATAAGGAATCAAACTTATCATAGTATTCAATGCACTTTATATGAAAGTTTTTATTATATCCCTCTTGGATGCCTATCATATTAAGACTAAATTTATAAACAAAGCAAATTACCATGTTGTTTAGAGACCCTCAAAATAATATAAGTGAAGCACGAGAGTTCATCAATTTCTATAAAATAAAACCACCGCCGTGCTCTAAAAAGATATAAGTGAAGCACTAGAGCAATATTGCCTAGATCAAAAGATATAAGTGAATCATGTAGAGTATTCTAATAAATCACAAGTCATGCATGTCTCTCTCAAAATGTGTGCACATAAAGGATTATTGTGGCAAACTAAAAAGCAAAGACTCAAATTATATAAGACGCTCCAAGCAAAACACATATCATGTGGTGAATAAAAATATAGCCTCAAGTAAAGTTACCGATAGACGAAGATGAAAGAGGGGATGCCTTCTGGGGCATCCCCAAAGCTTAGGATCTTGCCACTCCTTATTCCATAGTCCATCAAATCCTTACCCAAAACTTGAAAACTTCACAACACAAAACTCAACAGAAAATCTCATAAGCTCTGTTAGTATAAGAAAGTAAATCACCACTTTTGGTACTATTGTGGACTCATTCTTTATTTATATTGGTGTAATATCTAATATATTCCCAATTTTCCATGGTTCATACCCCCCGATACTACCCATAGATTCATCAAAATAAGCAAACAACACATAGAAAGTAGAATCTGTCAAAAACAGAACAGTCTGTAGTAATTTGTAATTCTCGAATACTTCTGCAATTCCAAAAATTCTGAAAAATTAGGAAAGCCTAATAAAATTGTTTATTAATCTTCTGCAAAAATAATCAGTATTTTATCCTGCTTTCGTTAAAAATGATAATTGTTTTTCTGAGCATAAAAGTTTCTGTTTTGCAGCAAGATCAAATCAACTATCACCGTAAGCCATTCTAAAGGTCTTACTTGACACAAACACTAATTAAAATACAAAACCACATCTGACCATAGGCTATGTGAATTATTTATTCAAAAACATAAAGGAAATATATTGGGTTGTCTCCCAACAAGCGCTTTTCTTTAAAACCTTTTAACTAGGCATTGAGATTTCAATGATGCTCACATGAAAGATAAGAATTGAAGCACAACGAGAGCATCATAAAACATGTGACAAACATATTTAAGTCTAACATACTTCCTATGCATGGGCATATTATAAGCAAACAAATTATCAAGGCAAGCAAAATTTAGCATATGCAAGGAAGAAGAAAGGAACAATAGCAATCTCAACATAACGAGAGGTAATTTAGTTACATGAAAATTTCTACAACCATACTTTCCTCTCGCATAATAATTACATGTGGGATCATATTCAAATTCAACAATATAACTATCACATAAAATATTCTCTTCATGATCCACATGCATGCAAAGTTGACACTCTTCCAAAATAGTGGGATCATCAAATAAAGTCATGACCTCTCCAAACCCACTTTTATCAAAAAATTCATGAGATTGATCATACTCCAACGTAGTGGGATCATTGTTACCTAGAGTTGACACTCTTCCAAACCCACTTTCAATATTATTTCAAACACTATTATCACGAGGCTTAAATAAATTTTCAAGATCATACGAAGAATCACCCCAATCATGATCATTGCAATAAGTAGTGGACATAGCAAAACTAGCATCCCCAAGCTTAGGGTCTTGCATATTATTAGAGCCATTGACATCAATAGAATTTATAGTAAAACCATTGCAATCATGCTTTTTATTCAAGGAGGTATCATGAATCACTTCATAAGTTTTTCATCACAATTTTTAGATTCACGAATTTCAAGCAAAACTTCATAAAGATAATCTAGTGCACAAAACTCACTGGCAATTGGTTCATCATAATTGGATCTCTTAAAAAGACTGGCAAGTGGATGAGGATCCATAAACTCTTTGCTTCTGATTTTTAATAAACACACAATTATACCAAGCAAACGACAAACAAACCAAGTAAGACATAAGGGCAAACGAAAAGACGAACGGAAGAAGGGCGAAGAAAAGGGCAAATCTTTTTGAAAATCATTTTAGAAGTGCGGGAGAGGAAAACAAGAGGCAAATGGCGAATAATGTAATGCAAGAGATGAGAGATTATGATGGGTACTTGGTATGTCTTGACTTGTCGTAGATCTCCCCGGATATGGCGCCAGAAATTCTTCCTGCTACTTCTTGAGCTTGCGTTGGTTTTTCCCTTGAAGAGGAAAGGGTGATGCAGCAAAGTAGAGAAAGTATTCGCCTCAGTTTGATAACCAAGGTATCAATCCAGTAGGAGATAACGAACAAGTCATCGAATACCTGCACAAACCATCAAACAACTTGCACCCAACGCGATAAAGGGGTTGTCAATTCCTTCACGGTTACTTGCAAAAGTGAGATCTAATAGATATAGACAAACAGTAAAGTAAATATTTTTGGTATTTTTAATTTATAGATCGGAAAGTAAAAGATTGCAAAAGAAGTAAATTGGAAACTAAAATTGTAGATCAGAAACTTATATGATGGAAAATATACCCGGGGGCCATAGGTTTCACTAGAGGCTTCTCTCAAGATAGAAAATATTACGGTGGGTGAACAAATTACTCGAGCAATTGATAGAAACGCGCAAAGTTATGATGATATCTAAGGCAATGATCATGAATATAGGCATCACGTCCGTGTCAAGTAGACCGAAATGATTCTGCATCTACTACTATTACTCCACACATCGACCGCTATGCAGCCTGCATCTGGAGTATTAAGTTTATAAAGAATGGAGTAACACATTAAGCAAGATGACATGATGTAGAGGAATTAACTCAAGCAATATGATGAAAACCCCATCATTTTATCCTCGATGGCAACAATACAATACGTGCCTTGTTGCCCCTACTGTTGATACGTCCATTTTGCATCATGTTTTCTTACTGTTATTTATAATGTTTTTATCCATAATAATGCTTTTTGGAGTATTTATAATGTCTTTTCTCTCATAATATGCAAGGTATACACAAAGAGGGGGAATTCCGGCAGCTGGAAATCTGGACTTGGAAAAGCTATGTCAGGCCGCCTATTCTGCACAACTCCAAATGAGCTGAAACTTCAAGGAGAATTTTTATGGAATTTTTCAGGAATATTGGAGCAAATAACTATGAGAGGGGGCCCACCAGGTGGGCACAACCCATCTGGGCGCACCAGGGAGCCCAGGCGTGCCTTGGTGGGTTGTGCTCACCCAGGCCCACCTCCGGTGCCCATGTTCTGGTATATAAGTCATGTTGACCTAGAAAAAATAAGGGGAGGACTTTCGGGATGGATTGCCGCCGTCTCGAGGCGGAACTTGGGCAGGAGAACTTTTGCCCTCCGGAGGAGCAATTCCGCCGGGGGAACTTCCCTCCAGGAGGGGGAAATCATCATCATCATCATCATCATCATCATCACCAACAACTCTCCCATCTTGGGGAGGGCAATCTCCATCAACATCTTCAACAACACCATCTCCTCTCAAATCCTAGTTCATCTCTTGTGTTCAATCTTGTTACCGGAACTATAGATTGGTGCTTGTGGGTGACTAGTAGTGTTGATTACATCTTGTAGTTGATTACTATATGGATTATTTGGTGGGAGATTACATTTTCAGATCCAATATGCTATTTAATACCCCTCTGATCTTGAGAATGATTATCTTTTGTGAGTAGTTACTTTTGTTCTTGAGGTCACGGAAGAAATCATGTTGCAAGTAATCATGTGAACTTGATATGTGTTCGATATTTTGATAGTATGTATGTTGTGATTCCCTTAGTGGTTAATACGTCTCCAACGTATCTATAATTTTTGATTGCTCCATGCTATTATATATTCTATTTTGGATGTTTAATGGTCTTATTTATACACTTTTATATTATTTTTGGGACTAACCTATTAACCGGAGGCCCAACCCAAATTGCTGTTTTTTTGCCTATTTCAGTGTTTCACAGAAAAAGAATATCAAACGGAGTCCAAATGGAATGAAACCTTCTGGAGCGTGATTTTTGGAACAAACGTGATCCAGAGGACTTGGAGTGGACGTCAAGAAACCAACGAGGATGCCATGAGGTAGTGGGCGCGCCTACCCCCTGGGCGTGCCCTCCATCCTCGTGGGCCCCTCGTGGCTCCGCCGACCTACTTCTTCCTCCTATATATACCTACATACCATGAAAACATCGAGGAGCACCACGAAAACCTAATTCCACCACCGCAACCTTCTGTACCCGTGAGATCCCATCTTGGGGCCTTTTCAGGCGCTCCACCGGAGGGGGCATTGATCATGGAGGGCTTCTACATCAACACCATAGCCTCTCCGGTGATGTGTGAGTAGTTTACCTCAGACCTTCGGGTCCATAGTTATTAGCTAGATGGCTTCTTCTCTCTCTTTGGATCTCAATACAAAGTTCTCCTCGATTCTCCTGGAGATCTATTCGATGTAATCTTCTTTTGTGGTGTGTTTGTCGAGATCCGATGAATTGTGGGTTTATGATCAAGATTATCTATGAACAATATTTGAATCTTCTCTGAATTCTTTTATGTATGATTGGTTATCTTTGCAAGTCTCTTTGGATTATCAGTTTGGTTTGGCCTACTAGATTGATCTTTCTTGCAATGGGTGAAGTGCTTAGCTTTGGGTTCAATCTTGCGGTGCTCGATCCCAGTGACAGTAGGGGAAACAACAAGTATTGTATTGTTGCCATCGAGGATAAAAAGATGGGGTTTATATCATATTGCATGAGTTTATCCCTCTACATCATGTCATCTTGCTTAAAGTGTTACTCCGTTCTTATGAACTTAATACTCTGGATGCATGCTGGATAGCGGTCGATGTGTGGACTAATAGTAGTAGATGCAGGCAGGAGTCGGTCTACTTGTCACGGACGTGATGCCTATATACATGATCATACCTAGATATTCTCATAACTATGCTCAATTCTATCAATTGCTCGACAGTAATTTGTTCACCCACCGTAATACTTATGCTATCTTGAGAGAAGCCACTAGTGAAACCTATGGCCCCCGGGTCTATTTTCCCATACAAGTTTCCAATCTATTTTATTTTTCAATCTTTACTTTCAATCTATATCATAAAAATACCAAAAATATTTATCTATTTATTATTATCTCTATCAGATCTCACTCTTGCAAGTGGCCGTGAAGGGATTGACAACCCATTTATCGCGTTGGTTGCGAGGTTCTTATTTGTTTGTGTAGGTATGAGGTGACTCGCGCGTGGTCTCCTACCGGATTGATACCTTGGTTCTCAAAAACTGAGGGAAATACTTACGCTGCTTTGCTGCATCACCCTTTCCTCTTCAAGGGAAAACCAACGCATGCTCAAGAGGTAGCAAGAAGGATTTCTGGCGCCATTGCCGGGGAGATCTACGCCAAGTCAAGACATACCAAGTACCCATCACAACTCTTACCCTTTGCATTACATTATTTGACATTTGCATCTCGTTTTCCTCTCCCCCACTTCACCCTTGCCGTTTTATTCGCCCTCTTTTCCTTTCGTCCTCCCCTTCCGTTCTCTTTTTCTTCCTTTCGCTTGTTTGCTTGTGTGTTGGATTGCTTGCTTGTCACGATGGCTTAAGATAATACTAAATTGTGTGACTTTGCCAATACCAACAATAATGATTTTATTAGCACTCCGATTGCTCCTCTTACCGATGCTGAATCTTGTGAAATTAATACTGCTGTGCCGAATCTTGTCATGAAAGATGCGTTTTCTGGCCTTCCTAGTGAAGATGTCGCTACCCATCTAAACAACTTTGTTGATTTGTGTGATATGCAAAAGAAGAAAGATGTGGATAATGATATTGTTAAATTTAAGCTATTTCCGTTTTCGCTTAGAGATCGTGCTAAAGTTTGGTTTCGTCTTTGCCTAAAAATAGTATTGATTCATGGAATAAGTGCAAAGATGCTTTGATCTCTAAGTATTTTCCTCCCGCTAAGATCATCTCTCTTAGAAACGATATTATGAATTTTAAGCAACTTGATCATGAGCATGTTGCACAATCTTGGGAGAGGATGAAATTAATGATACGTAATTGCCCTACACATGGTTTGAATTTATGGATGATTATATAAAAAATTATGCCGGATTGAATTTTGCTTCCAGAAATCTTTTAGATTCGGCCGCGGAAGGCACTTTTATGGAAATCACTTTAGGAGAAGCTACCAAACTCCTAGATAATATTATGGTTAATTATTCTCAATGGCACACTGAAAGATCTACTAGTAAAAAGGTACATGCAATTGAAGAGATTAATGTTTTGAGTCGAAAGATGGATGGACTTATGAAATTGTTTGCTAATAAGAGTGCTCATACTGATCCTAATGATATGCCTTTGTCTACTTTGATTGAGAATAATAATGAATCTATGGATGTGAATTTTGTTGGTAGGAACAATTTTGGTAACAACGCGTATAGAGGTAATTTTAAATCTAGGCCGTTTCCAAGTAATTCCTCTAATAATTATGGTAATTCCTACAACAATTCTTATGGAAATTATAATAAGATACCCTCTGATTTTGAATCTAGTATTAAAGAATTTATTAGTTCGCAAAAGAGTTTCAATGGTTTGATTGAAGAAAAATTGCTTAAGATTGATGAGTTGGCTATGAACGTGGATAGAATGTCTCTTGATGTTGATTCTTTGAAACTTAGATCTATTCCACCTAAGCATGATATCATTGAGTCTCTCAAAGCCATGAGAATTTCCATTGATGGGTGCAAAGAAAGAACCGCTAGGATGCGTGCTAAAAAAGATTGCTTTGTGAAAGCGTGTTCTTCTAGTTTCCATGATAATAATGATGAAGATCTAAAAGTTATTGATGTGTCCCCTATTAAATCTTTGTTTTGCAATATGAATCTTGATAATTATGGGACTGGAGATGAGTCAACTTTAGTTAGAAGGCGTCCCAAAAATTCGGAGTTTTTAGATCTTGATGCCAAAATTGATAAACGTGGGATTGAAGAGGTTAAAACTTTAGATAGCAATGTACCCACTATCTTGGAATTCAAGGATTTTAATTATGGTAATTTCTCTTTGATAGATTGTATTTCCTTGTTTCAATCCGTGCTAAATTCTCCTCATGCTTATAGTCAAAATAAAGCTTTTACTAAACATATCGTTGGTGCTTTGATGCAATCTTACGAAGAAAAACTTGAGTTGGAAGTTTCTATCCCTAGAGAACTTTATGATGGGTAGGAACCTACAATTAAAATTAAAATTAAAGATCATTAATTCTATGCTTTGTGTGATTTGGGTGCTAGTGTTTCCACGATCCCAAAAACTTTGTGTGATTTGCTAGGTTTCCGTGAATTTGATGATTGTTCTTTAAACTTGCACCTTGCGGATTCCACCATTAAGAAACCTATGGGAAGAATTAATGATGTTCTTATTGTTGCAAATATGAATTATGTGCCCGTAGATTTCATTGTTCTTGATATAGATTCCAATCCTACATGTCCTATTATTCTTGGTAGACCTTTTATTAGAACGATTGGTGCAATTATTGATATGAAGGAAAGGAATATTAGACTCCAATTTCTGTTAAGGAAAGGCATGGAACACTTCCCTAGAAAGAAAATTAAATTACCATATGATTATATTATGAGAGCCACTTATGGATTGCATACCAAAGATGGCAATACCTAGATCTATCCTCGCTTTTATGCCTAGCTAGGGGCGTTAAACGATAGCGCTTGTTGGGAGGCAACCCAATTTTATTTTTATTCCTTGCTTTTTGCTCCTTTTTAGTAATAAATAAATAATCTAGCCTCTGTTTTTGTTGTGTTTTTTGTGTTTAATTAGTGTTTGTGCCAAGTAGAACCTTTGGGAAGACTTGGGGAAAGTCTTTTTGATCTTGCTGTAACAAACAAAAACTTTAGCGCTCGCGAGAATTGCTGCCATTTTTAATTGGAGAGTGGTATTTAGTTAATTATTTTTTCAGATAATTAATAGATAAATTCCTCACCTCCAGCAATTTATTTTAGAATTTTTGGGGTCCCATGAGTTTGTGTTAGTTACAGATTACTACAGACTGTTCTGTTTTTGACAGATTCTGTTTTTGTGTGTTGTTTGCTTATTTTGATGAATCTATGGCTAGTAATGGAGTTTATAAACCATAGATAAGTTGGAATACAGTAGGTTTAACACAAATATAAATAAATAATGAGTTCATTATAGTACCTTGAAGTGGTGTTTTGTTTTCTTTCGCTAATGGAGCTCACGAGATTTTCTGTTAAGTTTTGTGTTGTGAAGTTTTCAAGTTTTGGGTAAAGATTTGATGGATTATGGAACAAGGAGTGGCAAGAGCCTAAGCTTGGGGATGCCCAAGGCACCCCAAGGTAAAATACAAGGACACCAAAAATCCTAAGCTTGGGGATGCCCCGGAAGGCATCCCCTCTTTTGTCTTTGTTCATCGGTAACTTTACTTGGACCTATATTTTTATTCACCACATGATATGTGTCTTGCTTGGAGCGTCTTGTATGATTTGAGTCTTTGCCTTTTAGTTTAACACAATCATCCTTGCTGTACACACCTTTTGAGAGAGACACACATGAATCGAAATTTATTAGAATACTCTATGTGCTTCACTTATATCTTTTGAGCTATATAGTTTTTGCTCTAGTGCTTCACTTATATCTTTTAGAGCACAGTGGTGGTTTATTTTATAGAAATAATTGATCTCTCATGCTTCACTTATATTATTTTGAGAGTCCTTTAGAATAGCATGGTAATTTGCTTTTGATATTATAAAAAACCTTTCACATAAGTGCATTGAATACTAAGAGAAGTTTGATACTTGATGATTGTTTTGAGATATGGAGATAGTGATATTAAAGTTATGCTAGTTGAGTAGTTGTGAATTTGAGAAATACTTGTGTTGAAGTTTGCAAGTCTCGTAGCATGCACGTATGGTAAACGTCGTGTAACAAATTTGAAACATGAGGTGTTATTTGATTGTCTTCCTTATGAGTGGCGGTCGGGGACGAGCGATGGTCTTTTCCTACCAATCTATCCCCTAGGAGCATGCGTGTAATACTTGGTTTTTGATGATTTGTAGATTTTTGCAATAAGTATGTGAGTTCTTTATGACTAATGTTGAGTCCATGGATTATACGCACTCTCACCCTTCCATCATTGTTAGCCTCTTTGGTACCATGCATTGCCCTTTCTCACCTTGAGAGTTGGTGGAAACTTCGCCGGTGCATCCAAACCCCGTGATACGATACACTCTATCACACATAAACCTCCTTATATCTTCCTCAAAACAGCCACCATACCTACCTATTATGGCATTTCCATAGCCATTCCGAGATATATTTCCATGCAACTTTCCACTATTCTGTTTATTATGACACACATCATCGACGTCATATTGCCTTGCATGATCATGTAGTTGACATCATATTTGTGGCAAATCCATCGTTCATAATTCTTTCATACATGTCACTCATGAGTCATTGCACATCCCGGTACACCACCGGAGGCATTCATATAGAGTCATATCTTGTTCTAGTATCGAGTTGTAATCATTGAGTTGTAAATAAATAGAAGTGTGATGATCATCATTAATAGAGCATTGTCCAAAAAAAAGAGAAAGGCCAAATAAAAAAAGAAGGCCCAAAAAAATAAAAGGGGCAATGCTACTATCGTTTTTTTTCCACACTTGTGCTTCAAAGTAGCACCATGATCTTTATGATAGAGAGTCTCTTGTTTTGTCATTTTCATATACTAGTGGGAATTCTTCATTATAGAACTTGTCTTGTATATTCCAACAATGGGCCTCCTCAAGTGCCCTAGGTTTTCGTGAGCAAGCAAGTTGGATGCACAACCACTTAGTTTCTTTTGTTGAGCTTTCATACATTTATAGCTCTAGTGCATTCGTTGCATGGCAATCCCTACTCCTTGCATTGACATCAATTGATGGGCATCTCCCTAGCCCATTGATTAGCCACGTCAATGTGAGACTTTCTCCTTTTTGTCTTCTCCACATAACCCCCTTCATTATATTCTATTCCACCCATAGTGCTATATCCATGGCTCACGCTCATGTATTGTGTGAGGGTTGAAAAAAGTTTGAGATTACTAAAATATGAAACAATTGCTTGGCTTGTCATCGGGGTTGTGCATGATGAGAGCATTCTTGTGTGACGAAAATGGAGCATGACCAAACTATATGATTTTGTAGGCATGAACTTTCTTTGGCCATGTTATTTTGAGAAGACATGATTGCTTAGTTAGTATGCTTGAAGTATTATTATTTTTATGTCAATATTAAACTTTTATCTTGAATCTTTCGGATCTGAATATTCATGCCACAATAAAGAAAATTACATTGAGAAATATGTTAGGAAGCATTCCACATCAAAAATTCTATTTTTATCATTTACCTACTCGAAGACGAGCAGGAATTAAGCTTGGGGATGCTTGATACGTCTCCAACGTATCTATGATTTTTGATTGCTCCATGCTATTATATATTCTGTTTTGGATGTTTAATGGGCTTATTTATACACTTTTATATTATTTTTGGGACTAACCTATTAACCGGAGGCCCAGCCCAAATTGCTGTTTTTTGCCTATTTCAGTGTTTCGCAGAAAAAGAATATCAAACGGAGTCCGAATGGAATGAAACCTTTGGGAGCGTGATTTTTGGAACAAACGTGATCCAGAGGACTTGGAGTGGACATCAAGCAACCAACGAGGAGGCCATGAGGCAGGGGGCGCGCCTACCCCCCTGAGCGTGCCCTCCACCCTCGTGGGCCCCTCGTGGCTCCACCAACCTACTTCTTCCTCCTATATATACATACGTACCCTGAAAACATCAAGGAGCACCACAAAAACCTAATTCCACCGCCGCAACCTTCTATACCCGTGAGATCCCATCTTGGGGCCTTTTCCGGTGCTCCGCCGGAGGGGGCATTGATCATGGAGGGCTTCTACATCAACACCATAGCCTCTCTGATGATGTGCGAGTATTTTACCTCAGACCTTCGGGTCCATAGTTATTAGCTAGATGGCTTCTTCTCTCTCTTTGGATCACAATACAAAGTTCTCCTCGATTCTCTTGGAGATCTATTCGATGTAATCTTCTTTTGCGGTGTGTTTGTCGAGATCCGATGAATTGTGGGTTTATGATCAAGATTATCTATGAACAATATCTGAATCTTCTCAGAATTCTTTTATGTATGATTGGTTATCTTTGCAAGTCTCTTCGAATTATCAGTTTGGTTTGGCCTACTAGATTGATCTTTCTTGCAATGGGAGAAGTGCTTAGCTTTGGGCTCAATCTTGCAGTGCTCGATCCCAGTGACAGTAGGGGAAACGACACGTATTGTATTGTTGCCATCGAGGATAAAAAGATGGGGTTTATATCATATTGCATGAGTTTATCCCTCTACATCATGTCATCTTGCTTAAAGCATTACTCCATTCTTATGAACTTAATACTCTAGATGCATGTTGGATAGCGGTCGATATGTGGAGTAATAGTAGTAGATGCAGGTAGGAGTCGGTCTACTTGTCACAGACGTGATGCCTATATACATGATCATACCTAGATATTCTCATAACTATGCTCAATTCTATCAATTGCTCGACAGTAATTTGTTCACCCACCGTAATACTTATGCTATCTTGAGAGAAGCGACTAGTGAAACCTATGGCCCCCAGGTCTATTTTCCATCATACAAGTTTCCAATCTATTTTATTTTGCAATCTTTACTTCCAATCTATATCATAAAAATACCAAAAATATTTATCTATTTATTATTATCTCTATCAGATCTCACTCTTCCAAGTGGTTGTGAAGGGATTGACAACCCCTTTATAGTGTTGGTTGCGAGGTTCTTATTTGTTTGTGTAGGTATGAGGTGACTCGCGCGTGGTCCCCTACTAGATTGATAACTTGGTTCTCAAAAACCGAGGGAAATACTTACGCTGCTTTGCTGCATCACCCTTTCCTCTTCAAGGGAAACCAACACATGCTCAAGAGGTAGCAGTGGTGTCATGTGAATGTCGACTACATGACACTTCACCATATTTGGGCCTAAGGGAATGCATTGTGGAGTAGAAATTAGATGGTGGGTTGCGAGAGTGACAGAAGCCTAAACCCCAGTTTATGCGCTATTCCGTAAGGGACCGATTGGATCCAAAAGTTTAATGCTATGGCTAGAATTTATTATTAATACTTTTCTCGTAGTTGCGGATGCTTGCGGGAGGGTTAATCATAGGTAGGAGGTTTGTTCAAGTAAGAACAACACCTAAGCACCGGTCCACCCACATATCAAATTATCAAAGTACCGAACACAAATTAAGCCAACATGATGAATGTGACTAGATGAAATTCCCGTGTACCCTCAAGAATGCTTTGCTTATCATAAGAGACCGTTTTGGCCTGTCCTTTGCCTCAAAAGGATTGGGCTACCTTGCTGCAATTTTGTTTACCACTATCGTTACTTGATCGTTACAAATTACCTTGCTATCAAACTACTCTGCTACTTAGAATTTCAGCACTTGCAAACATTACCTTACGGAAAACCACTTGTCATTTCCTTCTGCTCCTCGTTGGGTTCGACACTCTTACTTACCGAAAAGAGCTACAATTGATCCCCTATACTTGTGGGTCATCAACTGTCACTGGGAAAGGACACCGCAAGATTGAACCCAAAGCTAAGCACTTCTCCCATTGCAAGAAAAACCAATCTAGTTGGCCAAACGAAATCGATAGTTCGAAGAGACTTGCAAAGATATCAAATCATGCATATAAGAATTCAGAGAAGTTTCAAATAATATTTGTATATAAGCTGATCATAAGTCCACAATTCATCGGATCTCAGCAAACACACCACAAAAAAGTAGTACATCAAATAGATCTCCAAGAACATCGAGGAGAACATGGTATTGTGAATCAAAGAGAGAGAAGAAGCCATCCAGCTACTAGCTATGGACCTGTAGGTCTATGGTAAACTACTCACGCTTCACCGGAAGGGCAATGATATTGATGTAGAAGCCCTCCCTGATCAAATGCCCCTCCGGCAGGACGCCGGAAAAGGCCCCTAGATGGGATCTCATGGGTACAGAAGGTTGTGGCGGTGGAGAAGTGTTTTCGTGGCTCTCTCTGTTGGTTTTGGGATGTATGAAAATATATAGGCGAAGAAACTAGGTCGGTGGAGTCACGAGGGGCCTACAAGTGTGGGGGGCGCGCCCTACCCCCCCTGGGCGCGCCCTCCGTCCTTGTGGCCGCCTCGTGGCTTCTCTAACTTGCACTTGATATGTCCATTTTACATCATGTTTTCTTACTGTTACTTATAATGTTTTATCCATAATAATGCCTTTTGGAGTAATTCTAATGCATTTTCTCTCATAATTTGCAAGGAACACACTAGGAGGGAGAATTCCGGCAGCTGGAAATCTGGACCTAAAAAAGCTACGTCAGGCCACTTATTTTGCACAACTCCAAATGAGCTGAAACTTCATAGAGATTTTTTATGGATTATTTAAGAAATACTGGAGCCAATAAACACCAGAGGGGGCCACCAGGTGGGCACAACCCACCTGGGCGCGCCAGGCCCCCAGGAGTGCCCTGGTGGGTTATGGCCTCCTCGGCCCACCTCCGGTGCCCATCTTCTGGTATATAAGTCATTTTGACATAGAAAAAAATTAGAGGAGGACTTTCGGGACAAAGCGCCACCGCCTCGAGGCGGAACTTGGGCAGGAGCACTTTTGCCCTCCGGCGGAGCGATTCTGCCGGGGGAACTTCCCTCTCAAAGGGGGAAATCATCCTCATCATCATCACCAACAACTCTCCCATATTGGGGAGGGCAATCTCCATCAACATCTTCAACATAACCATCTCCTCTCAAACCCTAGTTCATCTCTTGTATTCAATCTTGTTACCGGAACTATAGATTGGTACTTGTGGGTGACTAGTAGTGTTAATTACATCTTGTAGTTGATTATTGTATGGTTTATTTTGGAAGATTATATGTTCATCTCCATTATGCTATTTAATACTCCTCTGATCATGAACATGTTTATCATTTGTGATTAGTTACTTTTGTTCTTGAGGTCACGGGAGAAATCATGTTGGAAGTAATCATGTGAACTTGATATGTGTTCGATATTTTGATAGTATGTATGTTGTTATTCCCTTAGTGGTGTCATGTGAACGTCAACTACATGACTCTTCACCATATTTGGGCCTAAGGTAATGCATTGTGGAGTAGCAAATAGATGATGGGTTGCGAGAGTGACAGAAACTTAAACCCCAGTTTATGCGCTATTCCGTAAGGGACCGATTGGATCCTAGAGTTTAATGCTATGGTTAGAATTGATTATTAATACTTTTCTCGTAGTTGCGGATGCTTGCGGGAGGGTTAATCATATGTAGGAGGTTTGTTCAAGTAAGAACAGCACCTAAGCACCGGTCCACCCACATATCAAATTATCAAAGTAGCGAACACAAATCAAACAAACATGATGAAAGTGACTAGATGAATTCCCGTGTACCTCAAGAACGCTTTGCTTATCATAAGAGACCGTTTTGGCCTGTCCTTTGCCTCCAAAGGATTGGGCTACCTTGCTTCACCGTTGTTACTTTTATCTTTACTTGCTCGTTACAAATTATCTTGCTATCAAACTACTCGCTACTTACAATTTCACCACTTGCAGACGATACCTTAGCGAAAACTACTTGTCATTTCCTTCTGCTCCTCGTTGGGTTCAACACTCTTACTTATCGAAAAGAGCTACAATTGATCCCCTATACTTGGGTCATCAACACTCCAAGTCCTATGGATGTCTTCTGGTCCAAGAAAAATCATCACGAAAGTTTTATTCCGTTTGGCATTCCTTTTCTGCGAAACTCTAAAACAAGGAAAAATAGGAACTGGCACTGGGCTCTAGGTTAATATATTAGTCACAGAAATAATATAAAATAACATATTAATGCATTAAAACATTCAAAACAGATAATATAATAGCATGGAATAATAAAAATTATAGATACGTTGGAGACGTATCACGTATCACCATGGATAACTCAAACCGATGCATCAAATGCAATGGCAAGGGAGCACAGAGTGCCCAAGTCCTTATCTCCCAAACCCAACCACAACAACTAATGCTATGGTGGAAAATGAAAGAAAGAACGAAGAGGAGAACACAAAGAACTCCAAGATTTTGATCCAAGGGGTTCCCCTCACACAGAGGAGAAAGTCATTGGTCGAAATGTGGATCTAGATCTCCTCTCTAGTTTCCCTCAAGAACTAGCAAGAATCCATAGAGGGATTGAGAGATAGCAAGCTCGAAGAAGGTCAACAATGGGGGAAGAACACAAGCTAGAAAATATTAGGTTCAATGCGGAAGAAGATCCCCTTTTATAGGCACCCCCAAGTCCAACCGTTATGCCTTCAGCCCGCACATAAGTGGTAGTATCGTTCGGGCGAGTGGTACTTCCGCTAGCATGGTAGTTTCAGCCGTAACGTGCAAGTGAGAATCTCAAGGAGGCGGTAGTGTCGACTACTGCCGCTCTACTTCCGCATAGAGGAAAAATGTATCCATATGCTAAAATATAAGCGGAAGAGTGACGGTAGTTGGCCACGGAAGTACCGCGACAAGCGGTACTACCGCTGGGCAGGTGCGGTACTACCCTCCAAAACGGTACTACCGTGCCCAACTGCCGCCCTATTGTCATCAAAGCGAAAGCGAGCCCAGAAGCCAAACAACAAGCAGTAGTGCCCGCGGCATTGGAATCATGGAAGTACCGCGCAAGCGGTACTACCACTGCCCAGGGTGGTACTACCGCTAGTGAGCTTCAAAATAGCCCAAGCAAACATATGGAAGTAGGAAAACCAAACCAGAACTGCCATAACTTCTACAAATGAGCTCTGAATTAAGCAAACTCAAGCTTGTTGGATAGAAAAATGCCGATGATATAGAGATGTGAAACCTCTATGAATGAAGAGTCGGCAAAAACTCCAACATCGAAAACATCATAGAAGATGCATATGAACACCGTTTTTGATGAACTTAAGCTTCTCATGAAGGTGACCATAAGCTCTAAAACTCACAAAGAGAAACACCAAGCAAGAACTGATAAAGATGATGCAAGGATGCAATGGTTTGAGCTCTCTACAAACGATATGATCAAGCTACTCACTTGAGACCCCCCCTTTGATAGTACGACATGATACGTCTCCAACGTATCTATAATTTTTGATTCTTCCATGCTCTTATATTATCTGTTTTGGATGTTTAATGAGCTTTACTAAGAACTTCTATATTATTTTTGGGACTAACCTACTAACCCAAGGCCCAGTGCAAATTGTTGTTTTTTGCCTATTTCAGTGTTTCGCAGAAAAGGAATATCAAACGGAATCCAAACGGAATGAAACCTTCGGGAGAGTTATTTTTGGAACAAACGTGAACCAGAGGACTTGGAGTGGACGTCAAGATATCAACGAGGAGGCCACGAGGCAGGGAGGCGCGCCGCCCACCCTCGTGGGCCCCTCGTGGCTCCACCGACCTACTTCTTCCTCCTATATATGTCCATATACCCCGAAAACATCCAGGAGCACCACGAAACCCTATTTCCACCACCGCAACCTTCTGTACCCAAGGGATCCCATCTTGGGGCCTTTTCCGGAGCTCCGCCGGAGGGGAAATCAATCACGGAGGGCTTCTACATCAACACCATAGCCTCTCCGACGATGTGTGAGTAGTTTACTTGAGACCTTCGGGTCCATAGTTATTAGCTAGATGGCTTCTTCTCTCTCTTTGGATCTCAACACAAAGTTCTCCTCGATCTTCTTGGAGATCTATTCGATGTAACTCTTTTTACGGTGTGTTTGTCGAGATCCGATGAATTGTGGGTTTATGATCAAGATTATCTATGAACAATATTTGATACTTCTCTGAAATCTTTTATGTGTGATTGGTTATCTTTGCAAGTCTCTTCAAATTATTAGTTTGGTTTGGCCTACTAGATTGATCTTGCTTGCAATGGGAGAAGTGCTTAGCTTTGGGTTCAATCTTGTGGTGTCCTTTCCTAGTGACAGCAGGGGTAGCAAGACACGTATTGTATTGTTGCCATAGAGGATAAAAAGATGGGGTTTATATCATATTGCTTGAGTTTATCCCTCTACACCATGTCATCTTTCTTAATGCATTACTCTGTTCTTATGAACTTAATACTCTAGGTGCATGCTGGATAGCGGCCGATGTGTGGAGTAATAGTAGTAGATGCAGAATCATTTCGGTCTACTTGTCGCGGACGTGATGCCTATATACATGATCATGCCTAGATATTCTCATAATTATGCACTTTTCTATCAATTGATCGACAGTAATTTGTTCACCCACCATAATACTTATGTTGTCTTGAGAGAAGCCACTAGTGAAACCTATGGCCCCCGAGTCTATCTTTTATCATATAAGTTTCCAATCTATTTTATTTTGCAAGCTTTACTTTCAATATATATCATAAAAATACCACAAATATTTATCTTATTATCATTATCTCTATCAAATCTCACTCTCGTAAGTGACCGTGAAGGGATTGACAACCCCTTTATCGCGTTGGTTGCGAGGTTCTTATTTGTTTGTGTAGGTACGAGGGATTTGCGTGTAGTCTCCTACTGGATTGATACCTTGGTTCTAAAAAACTGAGGGAAATACTTACGCTACTTTACTACATCATCCTTTCCTCTTCAAGGGAAAACCAACGCAGTGCTGAAGAGGTAGCAAGAAGGATTTCTGGCGCCGTTACCGGCAAGGTTGCACCAAGTCAAGTCAAGATTTGATCTCCCGTCAACAAGCCATTTCTGGCGCTGTTGCCGGGGAGATCTACATCAAGTCAAGACATACCAAGTACCCATCACAAACTCTTATCCCTCGCATTACATTATTTGCCATTTTCCTCCCGTTTTCCTCTCTCCCACTTCACCCTTGCCGTTTTATTCGCCCTCTTTTTCCATTCCCCTTCTCTTTTCTAGTTCGTCTCTTTTCACTTGCTTCTTGTGTGCTTGTGTGTTGGATTGTTTGTCACGATGGCTCAAGATAATACTAAATTGTGTGACTTTTCTAATACCAATAATAATGATTTTATTAGCACTCCGATTTCTCCTCTTACCGATGCTGAATCTTGTGAAATTAACACTGCTTTGCTGAATCTTGTCATGAAAGATCTGTTTTCTAGCCTTCCTAGTGAAGATGCCGCTACCCATCTAAATAGCTTTGTTGATTTGTGTGATATGCAAAAGAAGAAAGATGTGGATAATGATATTGTTAAATTGAAGCTATTGCCCTTTTTTCTTAGAGATCGTGCTAAAACTTGGTTTTCGTCTTTGCCTAAAAATAGTATCGATTCATGGAATAAGTGCAAAGATGCTTTTATCTCAAACATTTTCCTCCTGCTAAGATCATCTCTCTTAGAAACGATATTATGAATTTTAAGCAACCTGATCATGAACATGTGCACAAGCTTGGGAGAGGATGAAATTAATGATACATAATTGCCCTACACATGGATTGAATCTTTGGATGATTATACAAAAAATTTATGCCGGATTGAATTTTGCTTCTAGAAATCTTTTAGATTAGGCCGCGGGAGGCACTTTTATGGAAATCACTTTGGGAGAAGCTACTAAACTCCTAGATAATATTATGGTTAATTATTCTCAATGGCACACTGAAAGATCTACTAGTAAAAAGGTGCATGCAATGGAAGAAATTAATGTTTTGAGCGGAAAGATGGATGAACTTATGAAATTGTTTGCTAATAAGAGTGTTTATTCTGATCATAATGATATGCCTTTGTCTACTTTGATTGAAAATAATAATGAATCTATGAATGCGAATTTTGTTGGTAGGAACAATTTTGGTAATAACGTGTATAGAGGTAATTTTAATCCTAGGCCGTTTCCTAGTAATTCCTCTAATAATTATGGTAATTCCTACAACAATTCTTATGGAAATTATAATAAGATGCCCTCTGATTTTGAATCTAATATTAAAGAATTTATTAGCTCACAAAAGAGTTTCATTGCTTTGATTGAAGAAAAACTATCTAAGATTGATGAGTTGGCTAGGAACGTGGATAGAATTTCTCTTGATGTTGATTCTTTGAAACTTATATCTATTCCACCTAAGCATGATATCAATGAGTATCTCAAAGCTTTGATAATTTCCATTAATGAGTACAAATAAAGAAACACTAGGATGCATGCTAAAATAGATTGCTTTGTGAAAGCGTGTTCTTCTAGTTTTCATGATAACAAGGATGAAGATCTAAAAGTGATTGATGTGTCCCCTATTAAATCTTTATTTTGCAATATGAATCTTGATAATGATGGGACTGGATATGAGTCAACTCTAGTTAAAAGGCGTCCCAATGATTCAGAGTTTTTAGATCTTAATGCTAAAATTGGTAAAAGTGGGATTGAAGAGGTCAAAACTTTACATAGGAATCAACCCACTATTTTGGATTTCAAGGAATTTAATTATGATAATTGTTCTTTAATAGATTGTATTTCCTTGTTGCAATCCGTGCTAAATTCTCCGCATGCTTATAATCAAAATAAAGCTTTTATTAAACATATCATTGATGCTTTAATGCAATCTTATGAAGAAAAGCTTGAATTGGAAGTTTCTATCCCTAGAAAACTTTATGATGAGTGGGAACCCACTATTAAAATTAAAATTAAAGATCATGAATGCTATGCTTTATGTGATTTGGGTGCCAGCGTTCCCATGTTTCCAAAAACTTTGTGCGATGTGTTAGGTTTCCGTGAATTTGATGATTGTTCTTTAAATTTGCACCTCGCGGATTCCACTATTAAGAAACCTATGGGAAGAATTAATGATGTTCTTATTGTTGCAAATAGGAATTATGTGCCCATAGATTTCATTGTTCTCGATATAGATTGCAATCCTACATGTCCCATTATTCTTGGTAGACCTTTCCTTAGAACGATTGGTGCAATTATTGATATGAAAGAAGGGAATATTAGATTCCAATTTCCATTAAGGAAAGGCATGGAACACTTTCCTAGAAAGAAAATTAAATTACCTTATGAATCTATTATGAGAGCCACTTATGGATTGCATACCAAAGATGATAATACATAGATCTATTCTTGCCTTTACGCTTAGCTAGGGGCGTTAAACGAGAGCGCTTGTTGGGAGGCAACCCAAATTTTTTTCTTGCTTTTTGGTTCTCTTTAGTAATAAATAATTCATATAGCCTCTTTTTAGATTTGGTTTTATTCTTTTATTTAGTGTTTGTGCCAAGTAAAACCTTTGGGAAGACTTGGGGAAAGTCTTTGCGATCTTGCTGTAAAAAACAGAAACTTTAGCACTCACGAGATTTGCTTCCATCTTTTACTGGAGAGTGAGATTAGGTTGATTCTCTTTGCATATTATTAATAGATAAATTATCACATCCAGAAATTTATTTTAGAATTTTTGGGGTCACAGAAGTATTCGAAGCCTTCAGTTTACTACATACTGTTTCTATTTTTCACGTGTTGTTTGCTTATTTTGATGAATCTATGGCTAGAATCGTAGGTCATGAACCATAGAGAAGTTAGAATACAGTAGGTTTAACACCAAAATAAATAAAGAATGAGTTCATTACAGTACCTTAAGTGGTGGTTTTTTTTCTTATACTGTAACGCCCGGATAATCATGCTACAGTAAACTCACGTTGATGGTGCCACGTCACCTCTGTCACTGTAGTTAATCTCGGGTTAATTCAAAACTGTTTCGAAATTCAAATTCAAATCTATGATAGCAATAAAAGTTTTCAAAAATTTAAAACTAAAATGTTCGGGGGTTGCCAAATATTGCATCGGTAATTATGGTGGAGTAAACACATTTTTATAAAATGTCTAAGTAATTTAAAATGAGTTAAAACAGAAGAGTAAAATAAATAAAAGGTATAAATAAAAAAAA
>NC_041384.1:616909612-616916535 GCF_002162155.2 Triticum dicoccoides | reverse complement strand
GGCCCGACCTCCTACCACGGCCCCGCCGTGCCGCTGCTCCGGCCACGGTCGCCGTGCGCCCGCGCCGCACCCCTGGGGGCTTCGCCCGCATCCACGCCCAGCGCCCGTTCGGGCATGCGCCCGTTCGGGCAACAACCGTCGCCTGCGCCCGAAACCCGCAAGGCCCCCCTGTGGGCCAATGACAGTGGGGGCCCACGCCCCAGAACGTTAAAAAAAGAGAATTAAAAATAAAAATAATAAAAAAAATAAAAAATGATTTAATAAAATTAATTATTAATTAATTAATTATCTAATGAATTAATTAAGTTAATTAATCCGGTTTAATTAATTTAATTAACTAGTTAGGTTAATTAAATAGTAATTAAATTAACTAATCTGTAATTAACCTAAACAGTGTATGACAGGTAGGTCCCACTGGACCCACCTGTCAGGTTGACCAAGTCAACTCTGTTGACTGCTCATGTCAGCATGACATCATGCTGATGTCATTAATCTGTTTTCCGAATTAATTAAATAATTAATTAAATTCCAGAAATTAATAAAATCTTTAGAAAATCATATCTTTTAATCCGTAACTCGGATTAAAATATTTTCAACATGAAAGTTGCTCAGAACGACGGGACGAATCCGGATCCGCAGTCCGTTCGTCCGCCACACACCCCTAACCTATCGAACCCGCAACTTTCCCCCTCCGGCTCCTCTGCCCGAAAACACGAAACACCGGGGATATTTTCCCGAATGTTTCCCCCCTTAACCGGTACCACCTCATACCACGCTAGGGCACGCCTAGCATCGTTACTTGTCTTGTCATGCATCGATATGCATCTGTTTACATGGTATTCATTGTTTCTTCCCCCCTCTTCTCTCCGGTAGACTACGAGACCGACGCTGCTGCTGCCCAGTTCGTCTACGGAGTTGACGACCCCTCTCTCTTGCCAGAGCAACCAGGTAGCCCCCCCCCCCTTGATCACCAGATATCGCCTATTCTACTCTATACTGCTTGCATTAGAGTAGTGTAGCATGTTACTGCTTTCTGTTATACCTATCCTGATGCATAGTCTGTCCTTCATATTACTGTTGTTACCTATATCTGCAATCCTATATGCTTAGTATAGGATGCTAGTATATTCATCTGTGGCCCTACATTCTTGTCCGTCAGCCGTGCTATACTATCGGGCCGTGATCACTCGGGAGGTGATCACGGGTATATACTATATACTTTATACATGATACATGTGGAGACTAAAGTCGGGTCGGCTGGTGGAGCACCCGCGAGTGGATCTTTGTGGCGGAGCGACAGGGCAGGTTGAGACCGCCTAGGAGAGAGGTGGGCCTGGCCCTGTTCGGCATTTGCGGATACTTAACACGCTTAACGAGATCTTGGTATTTTATCTGAGTTGGCTACAAGCCTATACGCACTAACCAACTACGTGGGAAAGATATGGGCACTCGGCGTCGTGGTATCAGCCGAAGCACTTCGTGACGTCAGCGACTGAGCGGTGCGCGCCGAATTGGACTGGAATGCCACTAGGCTAGGTCTGCTTTCGGCCGCCCACGCAACGTGCAGGTGTGCTCAGGGCGATGGGCCCAGACCCCTGCGCGCTTAGGTTTAGACCAGCGTGCTGGCCTCTCTGTTGTGCCTAGGTGGGGCTGCGACGTGTTGATCTTCCGCGGCCGGGCATGACCCAGGAAAGTGTGTCCGACCAAATGGGATCAAGCGTGTTGGGTAAGTTGGTGCACCCCTGCAGGGAAGTTAATCTATTCGAATAGCCGTGATCTTCGGTAACAGGACGACTTGGAGTTATACCTTGACCTTATGACAACTAGAATCGGATACTTAATAAAACACACCCTTCCAAGTTCCACAGACAACCCGGTGATCGCTTTTCCACAAGGCGACGAGGGGAGGATCGCCGGGTAGGATTATGCTATGCGATGCGACTGGAGATGCTACTTGGAGGACTTCAATCTACTCTCTTCTACATGCTGCAAGACGGAGGCTGCCAGAAGCGTAGTCTTCGACAGGATTAGCTATCCCCCTTTCTTCTGGCATTCTGCAGTTCAGTCCACCGATATGGCCTTTTACACATATACCCATGCATATGTAGTGTAGCTCCTTGCTTGCGAGTACTTTGGATGAGTACTCACGGTTGCTTTTCTCCCTCTTTTCCCCTTTCCCTTCTACTTGGTTGTCGCAACCAGATGCTGGAGCCCTGGAGCCAGACGCCACCGTCGACGATGATTCCTACTACACTGGAGGTGCTTACTACTACGTGCAGGCTGCTGACGACGACCATGAGTAGTTTAGGAGGATCCCAGGCAGGAGGCCTGCGCCTCTTTCGACCTGTATCCCAGTTTGTGCTAGCCTTCTTAAGGCAAACTTGTTTAACTTATGTCTGTACTCAGATATTGTTGCTTCCGCTGACTCGTCTATGATCGAGCACTTGTATTCGAGCCCTCGAGGCCCCTGGCTTGTATTATGATGCTTGTATGACTTATTTATGTTTTTAGAGTTGTGTTGTGATATCTTCCCGTGAGTCCTTGATCTTGATCGTACACATTTGCGTGCATGATTAGTGTACGATTGAATCGGGGGCATCACAAGTTGGTATCAGAGCCGACTGCCTGTAGGAATCCCCCTTCCAAACTCCTTGGCCGAAGTCGAGTCTAGTCAGTGAAAACTATTTACTAACATGGTTGTGTGGCTTACGGGCCCACGTCGCCATTTGGGTGGTATTAGGATCTTTTATTCCTCGACCTATACTCTGGGACTCTGATCTCTCTTCTATTCGGGTTAAATGATTTTGCTAAAAACAAACTAACTTTAGGTTCTCGAAAATATTTTCTCCCGGAGAGCCCCTCACTTCAGATGATCACCTGCTGCACTAGAAGATTCTGAAGATACTCTCCGATATTCTCTCGAGACCTTGTGCCCGTTGCTTTTGCAATTCCCTTCCACCGAAATATCCCTATGGATAAATACTTACACCTGTCGTGCTTACTTTTATTCCGAGTCGATCTTGTTATTACAAGATACCCCGAGAATATTTGGTGCCTACTGCCTTGCAGTTCTTCGCCACCGGAATACCCCTAAGGATAAATTCTCACACTTTCCGAGTATCTGCTCATCCCCAGAAATGCCATTCAATCTTCGGAAGATCTTCAACAACCTATTGCTCTTGAAATTCTTGCTTGCTTGCTTACATTGGGGATTAAATCCTATAAGTCTGGTAATCTTATTGGCATCCTCTGTCATTATCATTTTAAGTCCGTTAATTCAATATGTTGAGGATGCTTGCCTTCCTCAGTCGAATCCTAGAATTCATCCTTCTGGCTCAGACATCAGTTGGATATGAGCTGATTCTTGACCAATCAATGCCTTGATCGGTTGTGCTTCTAAGTCTATTGAACTTATTCATTTTCGATCAGAACATTTGCTTATGATCCTTTGTTTTGTAAATCATAATTCCTTTGTTATCTAAACATCGAAATATTCAGATGTTCTATAATATGATGCTGTGCATTCTTTCTTTGTCTAATTGAGTACCGATACTCACATCAGCTCCGTTGTGGATCGCCCGATCCATTGTTGGATTTCATCCGACATCGTCCTTCATATTCAATAACCTTGTGAGCCTTTCCACGGGTATATAATGCCTTTGGTAAATTGTATCCTCCGCTTTGTCAACCATGCTCTACTTTTGAGCTTGTGTTATTTACTCCTGAAGTTCGTGGTACATGTTCTAAGAAGCCCCGATGGCTTGAACCTATGCCTTCCTTAATATGTGTGAACTTGAAAGTTTTCACGAGTCATACTCTTCTGGTATTTTGCCAGATAAAATTTCAACACTACAACTTCATCGAACGCGAGAAGTAAATGAAGGGTTATGCATTGGAGAAGTGGGAGTCGACCTTGAACTTTGTGTTCATGCCCATGGACATGATGTAGATCCTATCATGGAAACTTCTTGTAATAATAACTATTTCCTTGGTATAATATCATCTGGTACCTGTGAATTGATCCTTTGCTATCATGGCTCCGACCATGATTGATCCCCTTTGATTACATTTCTCAGACAAGATGAAGTACTTGCCTTCTGCAGATCACTTCACGTGTCCACCCTCTACTCTGCTCTACCGTCAAGTATTACAATCTGGTATCTCAAGAATATCATGGAACATCATAAGTTCTTATGGGTTCTTCATCAATTGTTATTACTCACCAGGTCCAATTGTTCTTAGGTTCTAGGTTGTTGTCAACCGAGAACACCGACTAGTGAAATTATTCCGCACTACAAATCAAATACCCCTAGTATTTTTACTGGGAAATTCTGAATTCAATCTGGTCATTCCTAGACTATCGGCTGCATCCTGGTCTTGCTATCTTTGACTGTGCTACCTCGTCCTCCTCTGGTGCACGAGTTCTTAAGTGTGTGAGCACGAGTTACGTCGGGCTTTCAACATCATGTTGCTTGTCTTGAAAGGCAACTTTGGTTGTGAGCTTGTATCTTATATATTGATCCTATAACTTGTCGCTTCGTTATTCCCTTTCTTGTTGCCGTTGATGTTTGATTGCATCTTCATGAAACCTTTCGACAAAGGGTCTGTGATGTGTAAACTCAAAACTTCTAGCAACCCTATTGCTTTGCAGTTATCGGTCTATAGTTTCATTCTAAGGCTATTTGCTTATTGAATCATCATTCAAACATTGATTGTGCTACCTAGTCCAGATTCCTGGGTGCACCCTTCTATCATTGTTCAGTTGTGTATGTTTCCCTCGAGCATACATCATCATATCATTTGATCTGACAAATGATATTTCCTTGTTCACCTAATTGTGGAAATCCATCCTTTGGAATTCTTGATGATTTGTTGCTGAGCCTATCAGCCACCTCCTCATCCTCTCCTTGGTTTACTGATGAACTCTTATTTCAGAGCTCACTTCCATAGTTCATTTCCTGAGAATCCTGAAATGTCATTTCGTCTATTTGTGTTGCACCTTTTATTCTCGGACATCCTGAGTCTGAGGTATCATTACACCAATCGGATCTGAATCTCGGTCAGATATGATGGTTGGGACAACTTTCCAAGAGTTATGTTGTTGGCCCTTTGATGACCTGGTAACAGGATGTCATGCCTAGCACCCCCCCCCCTGGCTGGAGGACCTATCATTATGGTTTATTTGCAAGGATAACCATTTTCTTGGAGGAAATTGTAAGACCTATGTTATAAACTGTTCCTGATGGATCCATTGAGTATCTAAAAACCGGCCTTTGCTTGAAGACCATGTCAATGCTATCTCGAAGCATGTCTGTGATACTCTGATTTTCAACAAGAACATTTGAAGCCCAATGCTAAATGTTTCTTGCTCAATTATCCAAACACCGTTGTATGGGTAATGTCATGAAATTTCTCTCCCCTACCTAAGGAGTTTTCTACATAATATCCTGTCATGGATATCTTGCTCTGCTTGTCCTTGGGAAGGATATACCCCTGATATACATGTTTAAGCACATTTTCCTTCCCGTTGTTTTGTTCAAACTTTCTTGTAAACTACTTAACCGAGCAGTGGTAATCCCCTGCTTAGGTAAACACCCCGGTGTACCTTCCTGTCTGGTGTAACCCTGTTTCTACTGTTGATGACTTCCGGTAACCGCCGATGGACGAGAACTTTGCCTATTGGTCCGCCTCGTTCAACGAGCAGGAAGGTGGTTCTCTTCGTCCCTCGCCCTTGGTACCAACGTTGTTGCCGACATAACTGACATGGTACTCTCTGACATGCCTTGCTATCATGACCGTGAAAGATGTCACTGCTCCTATTAAAAAAAACCACATGGTGGGCCCATAACCCACAGTTCCACATGATCGAAACCTGACTGTCCTGTACACCCCCTATTCCCAAAGTTATTCCTCGCGCGTGGACTCGTATGTAATTCACGGGCCACTGTCCTAGTGATCTATTCTGGTATCAGACGCAATACTTACTCTCGCTACTCTGAACCCCTTTCTCACTCTGGTTCAGGCTTCGAGCAACTATCTATCCGCTTGGAGCCTCTTATGGTACCTTCGTACCTTACTCTCGAGGTATTTCATATGTTCAACTCGTGAGATAATCTTATACTAATTCATGGGTTAACCCCAGATTGTTTCCCTCAAAAGCATTATGTCGTAGTGAGCTGCCCCTTATCCTTTTGTAAGTACGATGGAGTTCCCGAAGAAATGATGACAAGTTTATCATGATGCATCAGAATAAAGAATTGAAGACATCAACGAAAGGGATTAACTTCTTCGAGAAGATCCGTTAGAATATCGTAACCTAGTCTTTCCCCTTACTCCCTCTTAAATCTCGGGACGAGATTTCTTGTAGTGGAGGAGATTTGTAACGCCCGGATAATCATGCTACAGTAAACTCACGTTGATGGTGCCACGTCACCTCTGTCATTGTAGTTAATCTCGGGTTAATTCAAAACTGTTTCGAAATTCAAATTCAAATCTATGATAGCAATAAAAGTTTTCAAAAATTTAAAACTAAAATGTTCGGGGGTTGCCAAATATTGCATCGGTAATTATGGTGGAGTAAACACATTTTTATAAAATGTCTAAGTAATTTAAAATGAGTTAAAACAGAAGAGTAAAATAAATAAAAGGTATAAATAAAAAAAAACAAAAGAAAAGGGACCCCCCCAATGGGCCAACCGGCCCAGCTGACAGCCAGGCCAGCCCACTGGCCCAGCCGGCCGACCCACCCCACTCCCTTATCCCCTCACACCCGCTAACCCTAACCCCCCGTCGCCCCACTTTCCCCCCTCTCGATCCAATCTGGATCGAGGAGACCCCCACTCCATCGTCCCTCTCGCCCCACCCGATCTGGATCGGGGCTCACCCCCGACCGCACCTCGCCCCGCCGCCACACGTCGCTCACC
>NC_041384.1:616852985-616908951 GCF_002162155.2 Triticum dicoccoides | reverse complement strand
TTTGCCCCTCTCTGCCCTGCACGTCGTCGCCGGCCCCCTCCACCGTATCCCCCCTCGTCGCCGGCCCGGCCTCCTACCACGGCCCCGCCGTGCCGCTGCTCCGGCCACGGTCGCTGTGCGCCCACGCCGCACCCCTGGGGGCTTCGCCCGCATCCCCGCCCAGCGCCCGTTCGGGCATGCGCCCGTTCGGGCGACAACTGTCGCCTGCGCCCGAAACCCGCAAGGCCCCCCTGTGGGCGAATAACAGTGGGGGCCCACGCCCCAGAACATTAAAAAAAGAATTAAAAATAAAAATAATAAATAAAAATAAAAAATGATTCAATAAAATTAATTGTTAATTAATTAATTATCTAATGAATTAATTAAGTTAACTAATCCGGTTTAATTAATTTAATTAACTAGTTAGGTTAATTAAATAGTAATTAAATTAACTAATCTGTAATTAACCTAAACAGTGTATGACAGGTAGGTCCCACTGGACCCACCTGTCAGGTTGACCAAGTCAACTTTGTTGACTGCTCATATCAGCATGACATCATGCTGATGTCATTAATCTGTTTTCCGAATTAACTAAATAATTAATTAAATTCCAGAAATTAATAAAATCTTTAGAAAATCATATCTTTTAATCCGTAACTCGGATTAAAATATTTTCAACATGAAAGTTGCTCAGAACGACGGGACGAATCCGGATACGCAGTCCGCTCGTCCGCCACACACCCCTAACCTATCGAACCCGCAACTTTCCCCCTCCGGCTCCTCTGCCCGAAAACACGAAACACCGGGGATATTTTCCCGAATGTTTCCCCCCTTAACCGGTACCACCTCATACCACGCTAGGGCACGCCTAGCATCGTTACTTGTCTTGTCATGCATCGATATGCATCTGTTTACATGGTATTCATTGTTTCTTCCCCCCTCTTCTCTCCGGTAGACTACGAGATCGACGCTGCTGCTGCCCAGTTCGTCTACGGAGTTGACGACCCCTCTCTCTTGCCAGAGCAACCAGGCAAGCCCCCCCCCCTTGATCACCAGATATCGCCTATTCTACTCTATACTGCTTGCATTAGAGTAGTGTAGCATGTTACTGCTTTCTGTTATACCTATCCTGATGCATAGCCTGTCCTTGATACTACTGTTGTTACCTTTACCTGCAATCCTATATGCTTAGTATAGGATGCTAGTATATTCATCTGTGGCCCTACATTCTTGTCCGTCAGCCGTGCTATACTATCGGGCCATGATCACTCGGGAGGTGATCACGGGTATATACTATATACTTTATACATGATACATGTGGAGACTAAAGTCGGGTCGGCTGGTGGAGCACCCGCGAGTGGATCTTTGTGGCGGAGCGACAGGGCAGGTTGAGACCGCCTAGGAGAGAGGTGGGCCTGGCCCTGTTCGGCGTTTGCGGATACTTAACACGCTTAACGAGATCTTGGTATTTGATCTGAGTTGGCTACGAGCCTATACGCACTAACCAACTACGTGGGAAAGATATGGGCACTCGGCGTCGTGGTATCAGCCGAAGCACTTGATGACGTCAGCGACTGAGCGGCGCGTGCCGAATTGGACTGGAACGCCACTAGGCTAGGTCTGCTTTCGGTCGCCCACGCAACGTGCAGGTGTGCTCAGGGTGATGGGCCCAGACCCCTGCGCGCTTAGGTTTAGACCGGCGTGCTGGCCTCTCTGTTGTGCCTAGGTGGGGCTGCGACGTGTTGATCTTCCGCGGCCAGGCATGACCCAGGAAAGTGTGTCCGGCCAAATGGGATCAAGCGTGTTGGGTAAGTTGGTGCACCCCTGCAGGGAAGTTAATCTATTCGAATAGCCGTGATCTTTGGTAACAGGACGACTTGGAGTTGTACCTTGACCTTATGACAACTAGAATCGGATACTTAATAAAACACACCCTTCCAAGTTCCACAGACAACCCGGTGATCGCTTTTCCACAAGGCGACGAGGGGAGGATCGCCAGGTAGGATTATGCTATGCGATGCAACTGGAGATGCTACTTGGAGATGCTACTTGGAGGACTTCAATCTACTCTCTTCTACATGCTGCAAGACGGAGGCTGCCAGAAGCGTAGTCTTCAACAGGATTAGCTATCCCCCTTTCTTCTGGCATTCTGCAGTTCAGTCCACCGATATGGCCTTTTACACATATACCCATGCATATGTAGTGTAGCTCCTTGCTTGCGAGTACTTTGGATGAGTACTCACGGTTGCTTTTCTCCCTCTTTTCCCCTTTCCCTTCTACTTGGTTGTCGCAACCAGATGCTGGAGCCCTGGAGCCAGACGCCACCGTCGACGATGATTCCTACTACACTGGAGGTGCTTACTACTACGTGCAGGCTGCTGACGACGACCATGAGTAGTTTAGGAGGATCCCAGGCAGGAGGCCTGCGCCTCTTTCGATCTGTATCCCAGTTTGTGCTAGCCTTCTTAAGGCAAACTTGTTTAACTTATGTCTGTACTCAGATATTGTTGCTTCCGCTGACTCGTCTATGATCGAGCACTTGTATTCGAGCCCTCAAGGCCCCTGGCTTGTATTATGATGCTTGTATGACTTATTTAAGTTTTTAGAGTTGTGTTGTGATATCTTCCCGTGAGTCCCTGATCTTGATCGTACACATTTGCGTGCATGATTAGTGTACGATTGAATCGGGGGCATCACATATACTAACGGAGCTCATGAGATTTTGTGTTTAAGTTTTGTGTTGTGAAGTTTTCAAGTTTTGGGTAAAGATTTGATGGATTGTGGAATAAGGAGTGGCAAGAGCCTAAGCTTGGGGATGCCCAAGGCACCCCAAGGTAAAATTTGAGGACAACCAAAAGCCTAAGCTTGGGGATGTCCCGGAAGGCATCCCCTCTTTCGTCCTCTTCTATCGGTAACTTTACTTGAGGCTATATTTTTATTCACCACATGATATGTGTTTTGCTTGGAGCGTCTTGTATGATTTGAATCTTTTCTTTTTAGTTTACCACAATCATCCTTGCTGTACGTACCTTTTGGGAGAGACATACATTAATTGGAATTTATTAGAATACTCTATGTGCTTCACTTATATCTTTTGAGCTAGATAATTTTGCTCTAGTGCTTCATTTATATCTTTTAGAGCACATTGGTGGTTTTATTTTATAGAAATTATTGATATCTCATGCTTCACTTATATTATTTGAGAGTCCTTTACAACAGCATGGTAATTTGCTTTGGTTAAGAATTAGTCCTAGTATGATAGGCATCCAAGATGGGTATAATAAAAACTATCATAAAAAGTGCATTGAATACTATGAGAAGTTTGATACTTGATGATTGTTTTGAGATATGGAGATGGTGATATTAGAGTCATGCTAGTTGAGTAGTTGTGGATTTGAGAAATACTTGTGTTGAAGTTTGTGATTCCCGTATCATGCACGTATGGTGAACCGTTATGTGATGAAGTCGGAGCATGATTTATTTATTCATTGTCTTCCTTATGAGTGGCGGTCGGGGACAAGCGATGGTCTTTTCCTACCAATCTATCCCCCTAGGAGCATGCACGTAGTACTTTGTTTCAATAACTAATAAATTTTTGCAATAAGTATGTGAGTTCTTTATGACTAATCTTGAGTCCATGGATTATACACACTCTCACCCTTCCACCATTGCTAGCCACTCTAGTACCGCACAACTTTCGCCGGTACCTTAAACCCACCATATACTTTCCTCAAAACAGCCACCATACCTACCTATTATGGCATTTCCATAGCCATTCCGAGATATATAGCCATGCAACTTTCCACCGTTCCGTTATTATGACACGCTTCATCATTGTCATATTGCTTTGCATGATCATGAAGTTGACATCGTATTTGTGGCAAAGCCATGATAACCCACAAGTATAGGGGATCACAACAGTTTTCGAGGGTAGAGTATTCAACCCAAATTTATTGATTCAACACAAGGGGAGCCAAAGAATATTCTCAAGTATTTGCAGCTGAGCTGTCAATTCAACCACACCTGGAAACTTAATATCTACATCAAGGTATTTAGTAGCAAAGTAATATGATAGTAGTGGTAATGGTAGCAAAAGTAATATTTTTGGGTTTTATAGTGATTGTAACAGTAGCAACGGAAAAGTAAATAAGCGAAGAACAATATGTGAAAAGCTCGTAGGCAATGGATCGGTGATGGAGAATTATGTCGGATGCGATCGATCATGCAATAGTTATAACATAGGGTGACACAGAACTAGCGCCAGTTCATCAATGAAATGTAGGCATGTATTCCGAATATAGTCATACGTGCTTATGGAAAAGAACTTGCATGACATCTTTTGTCCTACCCTCCTGTGGCAGCGGGGTCCTATTGGAAATTAAGGGATATTAAGGCCTCCTTTTAATAGAGTACCGGACCAAAGCATTAACACATAGTGAATACATGAACTCCTCAAACTACGGTCATCACCGGTAATGATCCCGATTATTGTCACTTCGGGGTTAACAGATCATAACACATGATAGGTGACTATAGACTTGCAAGATAGGATCAAGAACTCTCATATATTGATGAAAACATAATAGGTTCAGATCTAAAATCATGGCACTCGGGCCCTAGTGACAAGTATTAAGCATAGCAAAGTCATAGCAACATCAATCTCAGAACATAGTGGATACTAGGGATCAAACCCTAACAAAACTAACTCGATTACAAGATAAATCTCATCCAACCCATCACCGTCTAGCAAGCCTACAATGGAATTACTCACGCACGGCGGTGAGCATCATGAAATTGGTGATGGAGGAAGGTTGATGATGACGATGGTGACGGATTCCCCTCTCCAGAACCCCGAACGGACTCCAGATTAGCCCTCCCGAGTGAGTTTAGGGCTTGGCGGCGACTCTGTATCGTAAAACATGATGAATCCTTCTCTCTGATTTTTTTCTCCCCGAACACGAATATATGGAGTTGGAGTTGAGGTAGGTGGAGCGTCAGGGGGCCCACAAGGCAGGGGGGCGCGCCCAGGGGGGTAGGCGTGCCCCCACCCTCGTGGACAGGGTGTGGCCCCCCTAACGTGGATTCTTCTTCCAGTATTTTTTATATATTCCAAAAATAATCTCCGTTGATTTTCAGGTCATTCCGAGAACTTTTATTTCTGCACAAAAATAACACTATGGCAATTCTACTGAAAACATCGTCAGTCCGGGTTAGTTCCATTCAAATCATGCAAGTTAGAGTCCAAAACAAGGGCAAAAGTGTTTGGAAAAGTACATACGACGGAGACGTATCAACTCCCCCGAGCTTAAACCTTTGCTTGTCCTCAAGCAATTCAGTTGATAAGCTGAAAGTGATAAAGAAAAACTTTTACAAACTCTGTTTGCTCTTGTTGTTGTAAATATGTAAAGCCAGTATTCAAGTTTCCATGAAATATTATGAACTAACCATATTCACAATAACATTTAGGTCTGATGTTTACTCATATCAATGGCATAATCAACTAGCGAGCAATAATAACAAATCTCGGATGACAACACTTTCTCAAAACAATCATGATATGATATAACAAGATGGTATCTCGCTAGCCCTTTCTAAGACCGCAAAACATAAATGCGGAGCACCCTATCATACCACATCACAACCATTTTAATAGCATATTGGCACGCAAGGTAAACCATTATAAGCTCCTAGCTAATTAAGCATGGCATAAGCAACTACAACCTCTAATTGTCATTGCAAACATGTTTCTTTCATAATAGGCTGAATCAGGAACGATGGACTAATCATATTTACAAAAACAAGAGAAGTCGAGTTCATACCAGCTTTCCTCATCTCAATCAGTTCATCATATATCATCATTATCGCCTTTCACTTGCACGACCGAATAGTGTGGATAATAATAATAGTGCACGTGCATTGGACTAAGATGGAATCTGCAAGCATTCAATTCAAGAGAGAAGACAAGGTAATATGGGCTCTTTGTTAGATCAACAATAATGCATATGAGAGCCACTCAATATTTTCATTAAGGTATTCTCCTCTCGACCCCCAAAGAAAAGAAACAAAACTATTTACACGGGAAAGCTCCCAACAAGCAAAAGAAGAACGATAAATCTTTTTGGGTTTTCTTTTTAATTACTACTACTATAGGCATGGAAAGAAAACTAACTAAAAGCTACAACTATTTTTTTGTTTTTCTTAAGGTTCTTCAAACACACAAGAAGAAAACGAGAAAATGAAAATAAACTAGCATGGATGATACAATGAAAGAGTATGAGCATCAACAACTGGCATGAGTGTGTGAACATGAATGTAATGTTGGTGAGAAATACATACTCCCACAAGCTTAGGCTCTTAGCATAAGTTGGTCTATGCCCATGGATGGCCTGGTGGATATTCGAAGTTGAAGCTGGGTTCGTACTAAGATGCATCAGCTACTGCCTGAAGAGCTGCAGCATGGAGGTGGGCTGCCTCCGCCCTCCTCTCGTACTCTGTCGCCTCCTCCCTGGTTATAACATATCTCCCTTTTGCCTGAAAGTCAAAGAAGGCAGGAGCAGGGAGAGCGACATGATAGGTGCGTCGTCTGTCAAAGATTAGTCGGTACTGGAGGAACTAATTGTTCCTCTCAACAAACTGATGACCGAACCATGGCATTATAATCTAAATAAGAAGGAGGCAACTCAATATCATCTCCATGTATGGGTATCTCAAGAAAATCAGCTAAACGGATTGCATAAATTCCACCAAAGAAATCTCCATCAATACTATTATTATGCAACCTACGTGCAACAATGGCCCCCAAGTTATATTGTCTATCTCCTAATACAACACTCTTGAGAACACTAAGATCAGGAACACACATGTGACATGCTTCATCCTTACCATTTATGCATCTACCTATAAAGAGAGCAAAATAATGTATAGCAGGAAAATGAATGCCCCCGATGGTAGCTTGCATGATTTCCCTAGATTCCCCCACAGTGATACTAGCAAGAAAATCCTTATATTCAGATTTACGAGGTTCACTAACATTACCCCACTGTGGGAGTTTACAAGCAGTATTAAAATCTTCTAAGTCCATGGTATAAGATTTATCATAAAGATCAAATAGGTCAGTTTGAGAATTGCGTGATGATGTAAACTTAAACCTTCTCACAAATGAATCAGTCAAATAGAGGTACCGATGGCACTTATCTACCACGAAGCTCTCAAGATCGGCGTTACTCACATATGCTTCAAATTCCTCCTTAATTCCCGCCCGAACCATGAAGTCCTTTGATGGCCATTGAGGGAGTCCCGGATTAGGGGGTCTCCGGACAGCCGGACTATATCCTTTGGCCGGACTGTTGGACTATGAAGATACAAGATTGAAGACTTCGTCTCGTGTCCGGATGGGACTCTACTTGGCGTGGAAGACAAGCTAGGCAATACGGATATGCATATCTCCTCCTTTGTAACTGACCTTGTGTAACCCTAGCCCCCTCTGGTGTCTATATAAACCGGAGGGTTTTAGTCAGACAACATACAATCATACCATAGGCTAGCTTCTAGGGTTTAGCCTCTCTGATCTCGTGGTAGATCAACTCTTGTAATACTCATATCATCAAGAATAAATCAAGCAGGACGTAGGGTTTTACCTCCATCAAGAGGGCCCGAACCTGGGTAAAACATCGTGTCCCCTGCCTCCTATTACCATCCGCCTTAGACGCACAGTTTAGGACCCCCTACCCGAGATCCGCCGGTTTTGACACCGACATTGGTGCTTTCATTGAGAGTTCCTCTGTGACATCACCGTAAGGAAGGATGCCTCATCTCATTGTTAAAAACAACATTACCGCCGGGGGAGCTCTGGTTGTCGGCCAAACTCTCCGGCTAGGCAGTTTCGTCATGACTGCCTGTTCGGCCGCTGCACCGACGATGACTTCTCGGGTCACCAAAAACAGCCTCCACATCGGCTCGGAATCCGCCAAGCAGATGGATCCAATGGAGCTCTCTTCCCTAAACGAACTCTTGGATCGCATCGCCGCCTTGGGAGTTGCTACAGACTATGATCGGATTGGGCTTATACCCGATCAAAGGGAGATTAACTCTCCATCGGTCACCCATCATGTTGCGGTGGTGGAGGAACAATGCAGCAACTCTTCCTCTATTTTGAGGACTAACTATGCCCGGATTCTTGAGCTCTCCGAGCCGGATACCCGCTTACGGGAGGACATCACCCAAGCCCTAAACCTAGAATTAGGCAGCGGGCCAGACTTATCGGGCAGCACTTCGAAACCCGAACTTCCAAGATTGGAAACTCCTCGGCCCCTGGGTCTCAGATCGGGTAGGGGTTCGGACTCAAATCCACCCACCCACCCAGACATGAACGATCTTTCCCACATCGGGCAAGAGCCCCATGAAACAGTACATCAATATTGGGCTAGATTCCTCCTTGTGATGAACAAGGTTAAGGACTGTCACGAGGAAGATGCAATCTCACTTTTCTGCAATAATTGCACAGACAAGGGAATTCTTAACGCCTTAAGTCTCCATGACATATCACGCTTCACTGACTTGGCGTCCATAGTATGAAAGTACTGTGTGATGGAAAGCGCCTGGAAAACCGAAATGAAATTTTGGGATAATCCGGCTCCAAATATACACCCAGTCCGAAGTAAAAGGGTGCACTATCATAAGACACCCAAGATAGTTGTAAAGAAACAAAAACCCTCTACATGGCATCGAACCGTACTAGAGGGATGGCTTAATGGACCCTGCAAAATTCATAGTACAACGGATACAATACCAACACACAACCTTAGAGCATGTTGGATACTCCGGCAGGTGGCCAAAAGTGGTGAGGATCTTCTTATCCCAAATGCCACAGAGCACCATCCCGTGGATAACAATACGGTGTTAACAGTCTTTGAGACCTTCGCGTCAAATAATAGGCGCAAGCAAACACTCCGCAACATGGCCGAAATCTGCCACATAGCAGCATTAAATCCATGGAGTGACACGGCTATTACCTTCAATGCTAGTGACGAACCTAAATTCCGAACAGCCCGAGCACCAGCCACACTGATCCTTAGTCCAATTGTGGACGGCTTTCGACTCACCAAAGTACTCATGGACAACGGCAGCGGATTAAACCTCATCTATGAGGAAACTCTTCAAAAAATGGAAATAGACTGGAACCGCATTGAGCAAAGTAGCACAACCTTCAGGGGAATCATACCCAGTCGGGAGGCACGATGCGCTGGGAAAATCACACTAGATGTGGTATTCGGTACGCCAGAGAACTATAGGCCCGAAGAAATTACATTTCAAGTGGCCCCGTTCAGCAGTGGATACCACGCCCTTTTAGGACGTGAGGCATTCACGATCTTCCAAGCCGTACCCCATTATGGGTACATGAAGCTCAAAATGCCCGGGCCCAACGGAATCATCACCCTCGCCAGTGATCCGGACACAGCACTCCGTGCCGAAAACAAAACAGCAGCACTGGCCCTCGAGGCATTATCCGAAGCCCTCTCGGCCGAGGAATTAACCACGCTATGCTCCACAGTGGACAGGGACGACGTGATCCTCGATAAGAGATCCAAGTCCACCTCTTTTAAACCAGCGGATGAAAGAGTCAAATTCCAAGTCCACCCAACGGACCCTACAAAAACAGCCTCCATCGGGGCACAGTGAAACCCCACCGTGGACGCCGCACTACGCGAGTTCCTGCGCGAGAATTGGGACATATTCGCCTGGCATCCCTCAGACATGCTAGGAATCCCACACAGGCTGGCCGAGCATAGTCTCAATATCCTAAAGGGATTCAAGCCGGTCAAGCAAGCTCTTCGGCGTTTCTTCGAACCTAAGAGACAGGCCATGGGAGAGGAACTAGCCAAGTTATTGGAGGCTGGATTCATCAGATAAATAAAACACCCGGACTAGCTAGCAAACCTGGTGATGGTACCAAAGAAGGATAAATCCTGGCGCCTTTATGTCGATTTCAAGGACCTCAATAAAGCTTGCCCAAAGGATCCCTTCCCCCTCCCCCGCATCAATCAAATTATTGCTGCTACCGCAGGACACGAGTCATTGTGTTTACTTGACGCATACTCCGGTTACCACCAAATCAAGATGGCGGAGTCCGACCAAGCCGCAACGGCATTCATCACACCATACGGTCCCTTATGTTTCAACACAATGCCTTTTGGGCTCAAAAACGCCGGAGCAACATATCAGCGAATGATTCAGACATGTCTGGAGAAACAAATCGGCAAAATAGTAGAGGCATACGTAGACGATGTGGTTGTCAAAACCAAACACGTCGACTCTTTGATAGACAACTTGAGGCTCACATTCGACAACCTACGAACATACGACATCAAGCTCAATCCAGAAAAATGCATTTTCGGCGTACCAGCCGGAAAGCTCCTGGGTTTCATCGTCTCCAGTAGAGGTATTGAAGCTAATCCGGCCAAAATCCGAGCTTTGTCATAGTTGGCTACCCCAACAGACCTCAAACAAATCCAGAAGTTAACTGGATGCGTGGCGGCTCTAAGCCGCTTTATCTCCCGCTTAGGAGAAAAGGCTTTACCCCTTTATCGCCTCCTTCGGCGCACCGAACACTTCGAATGGACGGACGCTGCCACAGCCGGATTGGAAGAAATAAAGGCCATTTTGGCAACCAACCCAATCCTAGCCGCGCCAAACATCGGCGAACCAATGTTGTTGTACATTGCGGCAACTCATCAAGTTGTAAGCGCAATGCTTGTGGTTGAACGAGAAGCTGACGGACATAAATTCCCTCTTCAAAAGCCGGTATACTATGTATCCACTGTCCTCACTCCATGCAAATCACGGTACCCACATTATCAAAAGATAGCCTATGCGATATTCATGGCATCCCGGAAGCTGCAACACTACTTTCAAGAGTGTTCGATTATAGTAGCCTCGGAAGTGCCACTTAATGATATTATAAACAACCGCGACGCTACGGGCCGGATTGCTAAATGGGCCATTGAGCTCCTCCCGTTCGACATAACATACAAACCTCGACGAGCCATTAAGTTGCAAGTATTGGCCGACTTTGTCGCCGAATGGACGGAGGCCGAACTCCCTAAAGAGTACGGCACATACTCCAATTGGATCATGCACTTCGACGGTTCTAAAATGCTGGCTGGTCTAGGGGCTGGCATCGTCCTGACGTCCCCAACTGGAGATACCGTTCAGTACGTACTGCAAATATTGTATACAGACTCCAACAACGCAGCTGAATACGAAGCTCTGTTGCATGGTCTTCGGATGGAAGTCTCCATGGGCATTCAACGCCTGGAGGTGCGTGGGGATTCAAACCTCACAATATCCCAAATAAATGGAGACTTTGACGCCAAGGATCCGAAAATGGCGGCCTACCGAAACGCCGTCCTAAAAATGTCAGCTCGGTTCGAGGGGCTTGAATTTCACCATGTGGACCCGGCCAAAATGCCCGATACCGAACACTCTGACACAATCGGAGGCTCCGCCACCGAAATAACACCTTCATCCCACGTAATAATGGCCATCATAGCCCCATGGACAGAACCATTCCTGGCCTACCTAACTAGGCAGGAACTTCCGGAGGACCAAAATGAGGCACGCTGCATAGTGCGGCGATCTAAGGCCTATAGGGTCCATGAGGGAGAATTGTATAAAAAAAGGACTACCGGAGTCCTTTAAAGGTGCATCTCCGAAGAGGAAGGGCGGAACCTTTTGGCAGAAATCCACGCCGGACTCGGCGGTCACCACACCGCAGCCCGGGCTCTGGTAAGCAGGGCCTTCCGTACAGGATTCTATTGGCCAATGGCCCGGTCAGATGCACATGACTTGGTCCAACGTTGCGCCGGTTGCCAGCTCTTTGCAAATCAAAGCCACATGCCACCCACCGCCCTCCAAACAATCCCCATTACGTGGCCCTTCGCGGTCCGGGGGCTTGACATGGTTGGACCCCTTAAAGGGGGAACCCACAAGAAAAAATACTTACTGGTCATGGTGGATAAATTCACCAAATGGATAGAGGCCAAACCTGTTAAAACAACCGAATCCGGACCAGTGATAGACTTCATATCTGGGGTCGTACACCGTTATGGCGTCCCACACAGTATCATCACTGACAACGGCACGAACTTCACTGCCGATGAGGTAAAACTCTGGTGCAGCAAAATGAGCATCAAGCTCGATTATTCATCAGTCTATCACCCACAAACCAACGGCCAAGTTGAGCGAGCAAACGGTCTTATAATGAGCGGCATTAAACCCAGATTAGTGCGTTCCTTAACGGAGTCTAACACGCACTGGGTAGAGGAGCTCGACTCTGTACTCTGGGGGCTGTGGACCACGCTGAATCGTAGTACCGGATATACACCCTTCTTTATGGTGTACGACGCAGAGGCAGTCTTGCCCTGTGACATAATTCATGACTCACCTCGGGTGCGCATGTACGAAGAAAGAGAAGCCGAGCTCGATCGGCAGGACAGTCTAGACACCCTGGAGGAGGAGCGCGACGTGGCAAAAGCCCGTTCCACATTTTATCAGCAACAGGCTCGCAGGTACCAAAGCAGAGAAGTACAGGCCAAAACTTATAACGTTGACGAACTAGTTCTACACCTGCCGGATAAGAAAAAGAACAAGCTCGAGCCCAAATGGGAAGGTCCCTTCATTATTGACCAAGTTCTGACCGATGGAGCATACCGACTGCGGGATGCATCGAGTAATCGACTCGAGCCGAACCCATGGAACGCGGCCAGGCTCCGAAGATTCTACACCTAGCGCCGGACTCTATGTTTGTCCCCTTCTCGTGTCCATTTTTTGCATATACATTATCTGTCTTGTTTTTCTTTCTTTCTTTCTTTTATTCTTTCTCTAGGCCTTCAAGGGCCAACTTGTGCCTTGCTTGCACATTATAGATGCGCTAGCCGCGCTCATCATACCTGGGGGCTTCTTTCACAGAAGCTTAATTATTTATCTGGGCCTCATGCCCCGCACATGTGTTATACTTCCGCATGTACCTTTTTTTGCCATTATATGCATCAATATGACTTAAGTTTTGGCCAAGCTGGGTTGCCTGGCTCTTGTATTTATGCCCTACGTTCCCGTTAATTCGGCTAGGGCATAAGGGGAGCACTTCTGTGATTGTTACTGCCGGGTCAGCCGGATGTGTACCTCAGACTGGGTGAAGCCGAAAGCTAGCGTTCTTAAGGGAATATTCGGTCGGTGAACAAAAGATGATTTTTTATTTTCCATATCTGCCCCCAGATGTTTTTTCGTGCGTTTCTTATCGCAGTCCGGACATGCACTTTAGGGCATGCATACCCAGGGAAAGGAACCCTTAATGGAACTATTCTCCCTGGAAGATGTTTCTTACTACCCATGTAATATAACATAACTAGTTGGGCACTTGTCCGTTGAAGCACTAATGACCCCTACGCCTGGTATCCATGCATACCCCGGTTCTTATATAACTGAGCGAGTATTCGGATACACTCCGGACTATCGGGTCCCGAGGTTGAAGCGAAAAGGTCCGCCAAGACAAATGATCTACAATCCGGCTAGAAGGCATTATACATGTCACTTTAATTACATAGTCATGCAGACTGACTAAATTCCTCTTCTATACCATCCAACAGGCGGTCTAGCCTACAATCCAGTTGGGAATACTTTGCGGCTAATTCTACTTGCCCATAAACTAAGCTAACGGGGATCTCTTTTCCGTCAGGCCCCACAGGTTCGACCTCAGCCATGTGATTTGGGTCAGCATTGGTATACCGTGTCTTCACCATGGCCCAAGCTTCTCTGGCACCTTGTCGGTAGGCCGATATCTTCCATAATCGGAAGCTCCGCCGTGCTCCCTGGAGCTTCTTCGTAAGCTCTGCAATGCCCTCTGGCAGGGAGACGGATGGCCACAAGGCCTGGGCAACACCTTGCATCACTTGCTGAACTTGTTCGTGCAGATGTGAGAGCTCGGATAGAAGATCACCCGCAGACCCGGGCATTTCCTCCGCGGGACGACCCGTCAGTATACCTACAGACATAACGCTGTTAGTCGGCTTCTTCACCGAACTCCTTCAAAAGGATTCGTTTAAGCACTTACTGAAAATGCCGCGTTGAAGTCGCTTATTCTCCTTCTCGGAGTCTGCAAGCTGGGCTCGAACATCTTTTAGTTCCACGCTCAGCTTGATATTAGCGTCTTGGAGATTGTTTTTCTCCCGCCTAACCTCAGTTAGCACACGTTTGCCAGCCTCTAGCTGTCGCACGACATGCTGGTCCTCCAGATTTTCTCCGGATTCATCTGCAACATCTATTGTTAGATCTGCAGCCACACCGCACACTATATGGTAACCATCATTCTTTAAAGTAAATGTTACCAGCGGGTGACTTTTTCGGTTCCTGCAATGCGGCAACAGCGGCCCGCAGTTGGGTCTTGCATTCCTCTAGCTCCTGTGTCAGCCTAATATTCTTCCCTGTAAGAACATGCATAATAAAGATGATCCTTAAATCAGTTCTGCTAACTGTTTCAAGTCTCAGGGGCTACTGATACATATAAATCGTCAGATTTACTTACTCGTACATCCTTTACATACTGATCCGTGGCTCTGGCTAGACCATCTTGAGCAGCACGGAGGTACGCCTCTCCAGAATTGAAGGCATCAAATGCCTCTGGTGAGAAACAAGCGTCACAGAGTACGGCCCGGCGGCGCCTATGATTCATGGCGCTTTCCACTTCTGAGTTTGTAGCGGATAATCTATCCGCATCCTCTATAGGGGGATTATCCAGCGCCCGCCCCATATAGGCTTCCGCCTCTATGTTCGGTCCTGGCACCCGACTGGTGGAAGCGTGATTAGTAACATCGACGGACATATTCTGGCGAGAGTTTTTTCTGTTAAAGAAACACGGGTGTCATTACATTTTGAGAAAGACGACAACCATGGAGCAGGGTTTTTGTTATACCTTTGCGCCGGCGTCTCCGTCCTGACCGCCTTCCTTTTTGGCCTGCCCGGCCTCGGTACCTCTTGTTGGCGAGTTGCTGCGGGTTCGGCAGGGCGTCCTGAATGCCTTCCCTATAAAAACGCCATATGTATATGGTAGGTGAACTGTCTAAAAGGGGATCCTAGTTTTTGGAGTTGGGATTTTTTGGTTTTCTTACGTGCGATGCAGGAAGCAGTCCGGGATAGTCGGCCGTAATGGCCACCATGGCATCATCACAGCTTAACTGATAGAACTACCGGTCTATCAGCTCCACAAATATAATCGGATCTTATTTAGGTCCGGAGTCGAGGGCCCGGTCAGGGTCCTCTGGTTGTGGAGAAGGGCTGCTGACCTCCTTTATGGCTTTTCGCAGTTCCTGCCGCAAAGTGGCAAGGTGAATACTTACGACAAATAATGTGCGACAAATGGGAGTAAGGAGATATAACTTACCCAGCTTGGAGGATTGTACATGGAGAATCCGTCCCGTGGCTTGATGCGGATGAACTCCTCTTCCTCTCCCTTGAACAATTCAGACATAATTTTTGCTAAAGCGGCAGCATTGTACGGACCCTTATGCCCGCAGTAGGTGGCATCATCCGCCCCGTTAAAACACCACAAGGGGTGCCCATGATATTGAAGTGGTTGCACTCCCCGCATTATGCAAATCGACATAACTTTGATTACTGTCAATCCTGCTTGAGCCAGTGCTTTAATCCGGTTCATCAGGTAGAGGACTTCTCCATTGTCTTCCGCCTGGGGGCTCCGTGGGCGCCAACTTCGGTGTTTCTTCAGAGGAGCATTGCTGAACTCAGGAAGACCCCGCCGAACAGGGTCCGGAAGGGGAATGTCCTCCATATAAAACCATTCCGAAGGCCAGTCTTCGGACGACTTCTTCGGGGTACTAGACAGGTATCCTGTACCAGCGATGCGCCATATTTCGGCTCCGCCCACTTGATAAAGTGATCCCCTCTGTGTGCGAGGGACGAGGCAAAATAGCCTTTTCCACAGCTCAAAGTGAGCCTCGCAGCCCAGGAACAACTCACAGAGAGCAACATAGCCGACGATATGTAGAATGGAGGCAGGGGTGAAATTGTGTAATTGGAGGCCGTAGAACTCCAGGAGCCCGCAGAGGAACGGATGAATTGGAAATCCAGGTCCCCTCAATAGATAGGGGACAAGGCATACCTGCTCCCCCATAGAGGGGCTGGGGAAGCTCTCCGCTTGCTCCCAGCCATTGTAGGTGGCGAGCCCGGCTCAAACGGGCACCATATACGCCGGAGGGAGAAATCCCTTGGTCTACAGTTCGACCAATCGACTGTGTGGGACTGAACACCTCTCCCAATCACCGGGCTTAGGGCTACGGGGGCGGGAGGAGGAGCTGCGGAGGTCGGCCATGCTGGAATGGATCCTTCCGAAATGCGCTCTGATGGATTCTCGCTGGGAGGAGGATGGTATGGATCGGATGTAAGAATCCCCATCCCTTTAATAGACAATTTATTTGTCTGGCTAGGGGGGCGAATGTAAAAACGCCCTGGCGCCTCGTATTCATTCAGCGTGTGGGAGATAGCCCTTATTGGACACAGGAGCCAAGAGGTCCGAACATTTATGGGACCAGACACTGCTTTACGAACACTCGAAAATTGGAGAAGAACCCGCCTTACAATGCCGAAGACAACACTGCGCGCCGGACTCATCGTCATTGGTTCAGGGGCTATGAGGGAGTCCTGGATTAGGGGGTCTCCGGACAGCCAGACTATATCCTTTGACTAGACTGTTGGACTATGAAGATACAAGATTGAAGACTTCATCTCATGTCCGGATGGGACTCTACTTGGCGTGCAAGACAAGCTAGGCAATACGGATATGTATATCTCCTCCTTTGTAACCGACCTTGTGTAACCCTAGCCCCCTCTGGTGTCTATATAAACCGGAGGGTTTTAGTCTGTAGGACAACATACAATCATACCATAGGCTAGCTTCTAGGGTTTAGCCTCTTCGATCTCATGGTAGATCAACTCTTGTAATACTCATATCATCAAGAATAAATCAAGCATGACGTAGGGTTTTACCTCCATCAAGAGGGCCCGAACCTGGGTAAAACATCGTGTCCCCTGCCTCCTGTTACCATCCACCTTAGATGCATAGTTCGGGACCCCCTACCCGAGATCCACCGGTTTTGACACCGACAGCCATTCACAAGGCCAAACTTGAGCATCTCTTGGTAGTTCATTGTCCGGCTCGCGTATTGCGGGCCTGGGGCCTTGCTTCCTTGAGGAACCACCTTGGTACATTTTCCTAAACATATTTCTTCCTCTGAAAAATTTCTAAAATTTTTAGTAACTCAAAATAAAAGTGAACTAAACTCAACAAAATTGATAGCAACTACTCCTACAAGTGCCTAGAGGCCATATCATGCATTAAGACAACTTTTGACCACATAAATTTGACATGCAAGCTCAAGAACAGGGTCACCTAAGCAGAAAAAAATTGCAATAAATAAAGCACTAGAACGAAAACTAATTGGACCATTGGAGGAGTCACATACCAAAGAACAATCCCCCAAAGCAGTTTTGTGAATGGAGCTTTGAGCTTGGAGATTGAAAATGGCATCAAGATGAGCTAGAACTCATGCTTGAGCTGGTTGGTGATTTTTTTGGGAGAAAGAAGGAGTGTGTGGTTGGCTGGAATAAGTGGAGGGGAGCCACCAGGGGCCCACGAGGCAGGGGGCGCCCAGGGGTAGGGCGCGCCCTGGACCGTCATGGCCAGGTGCTGGCTCCCAGGGGGGTAGGGCGTGCCAGATATTCTGAAATATTCCAGAAAAAATCATATTAAAATTTCAGGGCATTTGGGTTTCGAGGTATTTTTTTATTGCACGGATAATTCGAAAAACTGACAGAAATTACTATTTTTGCTTTATTTAATATAAATAATAGAAAGTAAAAAGAGGATATAGAGAGTTGTGTCTTCTAAATTCACCCATCTCATGTTCTTCAAAAGGAATCCACTAACAAGGTTGATCAAGTCTTGTTAACAAACTCATACCGAATTGCATGAAACCGGAGAATTTTTGAATAACACTAGGTTACCTCAATGGGGATATGCACGTCCCCAACAATAAGAATATCATATTTCTTCTTGACAGTAGGAAGAGGAAATTCAAAACCTCCAAAAATAATCGATGAAAATTTTCCAATGCAATTGATACTATGGACTTGAGGTTGTTTCCTTGGGAAGTGTACCGTGTGCTCATTACCATTAACATGAAAAGTGACATTGCCTTTGTTGCAATCAATAACAGCCCCTGCAGTATTCAAAAAGGGTCTTCCGAGAATAATAGACATACTATCATCTGATGACCCACAAGTATAGGGGATCTATCGTAGTCCTTTCAATAAGTAAGAGTGTCGAACCCAACGAGGATCAGAAGGAAATGATAAGCGGTTTTCAGCAAGGTGTTCTCTGCAAGCACTGAAATTATAGGTAACAGATAGTTTTGTGATAAGATAATTGGTAACGAGTAACAAGTAACAAAAGTAAATAAAGTGCAGCAAGGTGGCCCAATCCCTGTTGTAGTAAAGGACAAGCCTGGACAAATTCTTATATAGAGAAAATCGCTCCCGAGGACACATGGGAATATCGTCAAGCTAGTTTACATCATGTTCATATGATTCGCGTTCGGTACTTTGATAATTTGGTATGTGGGTAGACCGGTGCTAGGGTACTGTCCTTACTTGGACAAGCATCCCACTTATGATTAACCTCTATTGCAAGCATCCGCAACTACAACAAAAGTATTAAGGTAAACCTAACCATAGCATGAAACATATGGATCCAAATCAGCCCCTTATGAAGCAACACATAAACTAGGGTTTAAGCTTCTGTCACTCTAGCAACCCATCATCTACTTATTACTTCCCAATGCCTTCCTCTAGGCCCAAATAATGGTGAAGTGTCATGTAGTCGACGTTCACATAACACCACTAGAGGAGAGACAACATACATCTCATCAAAATATTGAACGAATACCAAATTCACATGACTACTAATAGCAAGACTTCTCCCATGTCCTCAGGAACAAACATAACTACTCACAAAGCATATTCACGTTCATAATCAGAGGAGTATTAATATGCATATAGGATCCGAACATATGATCTTCCACCAAATAAACCAACTAGCATCAACTACAAGGAGTAATTAACACTACTAGCAACCCACATGTACCAATCCCAGACTTGGAGACAAGAATTGGATACAAGAGATGAACTAGGGTTTGAGATTAGATGGTGCTGGTGAAGATGCTGATGGAGATTGACCCCCTCTCGATGAGAGGATCATTGGTGATGACGATGGCGATGATTTCCCCCCTCCCGGAGGGAAGTTTCCCCGGCAGAACAGCTCCGCCAGAGCCCTAGATTGGTTCCGCCAAGGTTCCGCCTCATGGCTGCGGAGTCTCGCCCCGAAAGCTGGCTTATGATTTTTTCCTCATCGAAAGACTCCATATAGCAGAAGATGGGCATAGGAGGGCCACAAGGGGGACCACGAGGCAGGGGGGCGCGCCCAGGGGGGTAGGGTGTGCCCCCACCCTCGTGGGCAGGGTGTGGCCCCCCTCTGGAACTTCTTGGGCTCAGTATTTTTATATATTCTGAAAATGACTTCCGTGTAGTTTCAGGACTTTTGGAGCTGTGCAGAATAGGTCTCTAATATTTGCTCCTTTTCCAGCCCAAAATCCCAACTGTCGGCATTCTCCCTCTTTATGTAAACCTTGTAAAATAAGAGAGAATAGGCATAAGTATTGTGACATAATGTGTAATAACAACCCATAATGCAATAAATATCGATATAAAAGCATGATGCAAAATGGACGTATCAACTCCCCCAAGCTTAGACCTCGCTTGTCCTCAAGCGAAAGCCGAAATCAAAAAATATGTCCACATGTTTAGAGATAGAGGTGTCGATAAAAATAAAATACGGACATGAGGGCATCATGATCATTCTTAGAACAACAACTTATATAATTCTTGTCATATGATCTCTTATGCTAGAGTAACAATTAAATCACAATTTCAAGTATGAATCATAAACTTCTAACAAACTATAATCTTAGTCATTGGAGCAATTGCAATTTATCATAACATAGGAAAGAGTCAATATAAGAGCTTTTCAGCAAGTCCACATACTCAACTATCATATAGTCTTTCACAATTGCTAACACTCACACAATACTTATGGGTATGGAGTTTTAATCAGACACAGAGAAAGATAGGGGCTTATAGTTTTGCCTCCCAACGTTTTACCTCAAGGGTAATGTCGACAATAATAGTTCATGAAAACTCACATCCAATTAGCCATATATACCAGGATCTTTCCAACATGTTGTGCTTGCCAAAAGATAAAATGTAAAAAGGAAGGGTGTGGAACACCAAGACTCTTATGTAAGGTAGGAGATAAAAGTAAAAGATATGCCCTTTGTAGAGGGAAGCAGAGGTTGTCATGCGCTTTTATGGTTGGATGCACAAAATCTTAATGCGAAAGAACGTCACTTTATATTGCCACTTGTGATATGGACCTTTATTATGCAGTCCGTCGCTTTTATTTCTTCCGTATCACACAATTGTATAAAGCTTATTTTCTCCCACATTAATAAGTCATACAAATTTGAGAGCAATTTTTATTGCTTGCACCGATGACAACTTACTTGGAGGATCTTACTCAATCCATAGGTAGGTATGGTGGACTCTCATGGCAAAACTGGTTTAAGGGTGTTTGGAAGCACAAGTAGTATCTCTACTTGGTGCAAAGAATTTGTCTAGCATGAGGGGGAAAGGCAAGCTCAATCATGTTGGATGATCCATGACAATATAATTTATCTCAGATGTAAGAAAACATAACCTATTACGTTGTCTTCCTTGTCCAACGTCAACTCTTTTGCATGTCATATTTTAATGAGTGCTCACAATCATGAAATATGTCCAAGATAGTATATTTATATGTGAAGACCTCTCTTTCTTTATTGCTTCCTATTAATTGCAACGATAACCAAAACTATGTTTGTCAACTCTCAACAACTTTTATTCATCATACTTTTTATATGTGAGCTCATTACTCTCCATAAGATCCATATGATCTCTTTTATTTCCTTTTTATTCTTTCTCTTTTCTTTTATTCCCTCAAGATCATAGCAAGATAATCAAGCCCTGGACTCAACACTAATCTTTATTATATATAGCTCATGGACTCGATTACATAGAAGGATCATAAAGCAAAACTCACAACTAGATCATGCTAAGAACTTTTATTCTACTAGATCAAGATCTTATCAAAAGGATCGAACTAAGAAAAAAACGGTAAAGATAGAAGTGATGGTGATATGACACCAGGGCAGTCCCCCATGCTTGGCAGCTACCAAGGGGAGTGCCCATACCCATGTGATTATATCTCTTTTACCGATGAAGGAGTTGATGGTTTTTTTGATGGCATTGGCTTGTCATCCCTCTTCCAAGGCATAGGATCACCATCATAGAAGGATGATCGAGTCTCTTGAAACCTCAAATCTGCAGCCAAACTCATCCTCTTGAATCTATATTCATACTCACAGTTTTGATTTTGTAGGTCATAGATCTAGGCTTGGAGGTGCTCAATTTTCTCATGAAGCTTGAAGATGGCCTCCCCAATGTCCTTGACGTCCAGCTTGTGGTTGTTGGTGAACTCCGTGATCATAATGTGATTGGAATTGAGTCCATGCTCCACCATCTCCTCACACTTGAAAACTTGTTGCTCCAATGCCTCGAGCCTTGCCTCCGTGCTTCCGGTCTTCCTTGGTCCTCAACATCACGGATGTGCAACAACCCCTCACGCATCTCAATGGTTTGAGGGTGTTGCAGCACTTCTGCGAGGTAGGGGTTGATGACCTTCTCAAAGAACTGGTCCTTGGGGGCACTTGAAGATGACATGATGACCTGGATCTGTCAGAAAAACAGCTCGAAACAAAGACAGAGGATATTTGCGTGATACGGGAGTTAAAACCTTCGGGAGATTATATAATGATTTTTTACCGACCAAAATACGTAACGTGCAAGAAAATGGAGTCCGGAGAGAACACGAGGTGCCCACGAGGCAGGGGGCGCACCCTCCACCCTCGTGGAGCCCTCGTGTCCTTCCCGGACTGCTTCTTATTTTTCTATTTTTCTAAATATTCCAAAACAGAAGAAAATTGCCATTAGATTTGCAGTCGGTTTACTTACCGTACCACATACCTATTCCTTTTCGGAGTCTGAAACGTTCCGGAAAGTGTCCCTTATGTATTCCTCCGGGGTTACAGTTTCAATAACATTGGTTTCAACATTTATAGGATTACCTGAGATATAATGTTTAATTCTTTGACCGTTCACCACCTTCGGATTTGTGCCTTCGAAGTTGTTGATTTTTATGGCATCAGAATGATAGACCTCCTCGATAACGTAAGGACCTTCCCATTTAGAGAGAAGTTTTCCTGCAAAAAATCTTAAACGAGAGTTGTATAGCGATACATAATCACCTACATTAAACTCACACTTATGTATTCTTTTGTCATGCCATCTTTTAACTTTTTCTTTAAATAATTTGGCATTCTCATAGGCTTGGGTTCTCCATTCATGGAGTGAGCTAATGTCAAATAACCTCTTCTCACCGGCAAGTTTGAAATCATAATTGAGTTCTTTAATAGCCCAATAAGCCTTATGTTCTAGTTCGAGAGGTAAGTGACATGCTTTTCCATAAACCATTTTATACGGAGACATACCCATAGGATTTTTATATGCAGTTCTGTAGGCCCATAATGCATCATCAAGTTTCTTGGAAAAATTCTTTCTAGATCTATTAACAGTCTTTTGCAAAATTAATTTGAGTTCTCTATTGCTCAATTCTACTTGACCACTAGACTGTGGGTGATAAGGAGATGCAATTCTATGATTAACATCATATTTAGCAACATTTTACGGAAAGCACCATGAATAAAATGTGAACCACCATCAGCCATTAAATATCAAGGGACTGCAAACCTTGGAAAAATAAATTCTTTAAGAATCTTAATAGAGGTGTTATGATCAACACTACTAGTTGGAATAGCTTCTACCCACTTAGTAACATAATCAACAGCAACTCAAATATGTGTGTATCCATTGGAGGCAGGAAAAGGTCCCATATAATCAAAGCCCCAAACATCAAATGGTTCAATAACAAGTGAATAATTCATAGGCATTTCTTTACATCTACTAATATTACCAATTCTTTAACATTCATCACAAGATACAACAAACTTACGGGCATCCTTGAAGAGAGTAGGCTAATAAAAACCGGATTGCAATACCTTATGTGCAGTTCTATCTCCAGCGTGGTGTCCTCCATAAGCTTCGGAGTGACACTTGCGTAGGATCTGTTCCTGTTCATGCTCAGGTACACAACGTCTAATAACACCATCTACTCCTTCTTTATAAAGATGTGGGTCATCCCAAAAGTAATGTCTCAAATCATAGAAAAACTTTTTCTTTTGCTGGTATGTGAAACTAGGTGGTATAAATTTAGCAACAATGTAATTAGCATAATCAGCATACCATGGAGCAGTACGAGAAGCATTTATGACATTTATTTGTTCATCAGGAAAGCTATCATCAATAGGTAGTGGGTCATCAAGAACATTCTCTAGCCTAGACAAGTTGTCTGCAATGGGGTTCTCAGCTCCCTTTCTATCAATAACTAGATCATTTATGGCGCACGTTGCTGCGCCCATCTATTTTTGCACTCTAATGTTAAGGATTGATACAAATATATTGTTTTAATATGATAATGTACTGTATATATTTGTAACTTTAAGCTAATTTGGTCTATCATACCCTAAATCAGTGATGGGTGTTCACTTCTTGTGATTGCGCTGCTTTATTTCGTTCGCTTGTTGTAATTGCACTGCTCTATTTTATAATCCATCATTTTTAGTTGATTAGTTTTTAACACAATTTTTAGCTGATTAGTTGGGGTTACATAGTCCAGGAAAAGAGCTCATTGGTCTCCCTCAGTGTTAAAAGGATTCAATATTTCCACTAATGACATACCTGGACTGCGTAAAGGCAATATGCACTACTCAATTTATAATCTCTTCTATCAAGAATGTGCAGAAGAATCCATGAACATAATATTGAACCCACGTTGGAATGTTGTGGCTCTTAGTTGCCATGGCCTTCCTTCTCCTCTCCTGAACATGGCCTTAGTCCTTGGGTGGCTAGGCAGGCTTATATTCTTCCCTTGCCGTTGTGCTCACCATTCTCAATTTGCCTTATGATTCATCAGGGCCACCTACCTCTCGGCATAATCCGTCTTGGACAATTTAGCATCTGATTGTGTTTTCTTCTTTACTTGAAAGCCAGAATTGCTGCAGAATTGCAAGTGTAAGTGGTACACAACACTGGTAATGGTCATAATTAGCTAACAAAAGAAACCTGATGTGCTCATGGGAGGGTCACTTTATCTTTTTACGTGCGCAAAGCAAACAAGTACCGTACAGTCATTATAAGTGTGAGTTTTTCCATGCCAATACTATTAATAAGAAAGATCATGTGGCTCATTTCATGATATAGGGAATATATACACATTGGAAATCAAATAACAATATGATTGGTTCCTTTTGGCCAATTGAATTTTTTTGCTAAGCCTCAGATTTTGGAAGCATCAATGAAGATGCCTTCTTATAAATAAAACATCAGTAGTGATGATTTCACCTTGTACATATGGAACCATGCAAGATGAATAGCCTTTCGGATGTTTTTTCGCACTTGAAATAGCCTAACTTCTAGTTAGAGCATCAGGAAACTATCAAGAAGTTTCCTGACCAGTGTACAACAGATTAAAAAAATCCAACCGTCCAAGTTTCCTGTCAACTGCGTATCATAATTTCTACTGACAAGATCAGATATATGATGTTATCAATGAGATGGATCAGCTTAACATGATATATTTTTAATTATGCACGCATGTAGCTTAAGTCAAGTAAATTAAAAGAATTGTGTGCTGAGAGTTTGTTGGTTCATTATATACAGTAGATTAAAAGAACCTAGGCACTTCATGGTTCAGAATATGCATGGGAGTACATTGGTAGCAGCAACAACACAAGACATAGATTCATAAGCAGTAAAGTCAATATATGCTATATCATGCATGTATGTATACATTCATCCTTTCTTGGCATGTTGTACCATGTATTTAGGAAAGAGATTGTTGGTGTTTTCTTGGCATCACCTCTTTCTAGAATATCTCGATTGTGTTTTTTGCCCATTTTACTGTATCATTATAAGAAATCTGCTGGATACATCAACAAAATAGTACCATGTCAGGAGTAAAACATATACATGGATTCACATGTCCTAGATAGATGGATGTTAAAGTATGAAGGGATCGGCTCTGCCAGTCTACGTGAACTAATTAGCTGGATATCAACTGTTGCAGATTGTCAGGAGAAGAATACTCCAAGCCAATATACAAGAATCAACCCCAGAGATTTGCCCAAATCAATTAACCAGAAACAGGATGAGCACTTCCTGTACAAAATTGAGATTGAAAACACATTAGCACATTGGAATCAATGGGTGGGAGAGGCAAATTATAGGGGAAATAAATTCTGCAGGAAAGACGAACATGAAGAAGCAACCTAACCAAAAACATATTTTCACACATGCGCATGAACTCAAGCATGTGTAGGTTGCCAGTAACGTACCTGGATTAATCGCGGACAGTAAGTGACGTACTTAACTACCAAGAATAGGAACTACCTTCACGCCGGCTGATAGCCTTCAATGACCTATAACCAAACGAAGGTGTGGTTCCCGTCTCCTTGTCTAAATCACCTTCTGGAAGCTGCGTCGCGGCCGTCTCCCTGTCTAAATCACCTGCTAGAAGCTGCGTCGCCTTGCTCTACATTAATTGTCGATGCATACGTCGAGCCACCCTGCATCACGCCGCTTTGCGAGCCGAATCACCACACTTCGCACACCATCGGCACGCCCCCGCATCACCTCGCTGGCTTTTATTCCCTCTCCCTTATAGATCGATTGGATCGGATGAAAGGCAGGGAGGAAGAAGCATATATACACATACCACCTAGTAGAAACTGAAGTTTCAAGGAGATGAGTCGTCAGCCCGACCATGAATGCGTGCTTCAATACGAAAGTATGATTGTGTGTTTGAAGTCTGAGCGGAGCAGTTACCAGCAGATGAGGCGCCGACCATTAGAAATGGACCATCCTGCCGCGCCGCTGGACCGACGGACCACGGAGGCGATGTACGCCTCGTCCGTGCAAACCCAGCACAGCCGCAGATGCAATCCGAGACCATGGTCAGGCCGCACAATCAGAACAGAGGAGGAGCAGGGTCGCGACCGGTTTTAGGGTTGTACACTTCTGTGTTTTATAATTGTGTGTTGCGTTGGACGGGGTGGTAGTACAGGCCCAGTACACCAGTAGGCCCAATTGAACCACAGACGCCCCAAAAAACCACTGGAGCAGCGTCCCAAGAAGGCTAGCCCAGCCTGACAGGTGATTTAGCCTGTACAGAAGATTAGGTGGGATTAAGAGCAAATCTGACTGTCAAAAAAGCCTAAAACTATCGATCCAACGGATAGAAATGTTGATGGCCTGGGAGGGCTGGAAAAGTGCTCAGTTATAATGTATTTAAATATGCAAATCAAATTCTTGTAGCAAGAGAACCCATCTGATAAGTCTAGGTTTAGCATCTTTCTTTTCCATAAGATATTTAATAGCAGCATGATCCGTGTGAATAGTTACTTTAGAATCAACAATATAAGGTCTGAACTTATCACAAGCAAATACAACTACTAAGAATTCTTTTGCAGTAGTAGCATAATTTCTCTAGGCATTGTCTAGAGTTTTACTAGCATATTGAATAACATTTAATTTCTTATCAACTCTTTGCCCTAGAATAGCACCTACAACATAATCACTAGCATCACACATAATTTCAAAGGGTAGATTCCAATCAGGTGGCTGAACAATAGGTGCAGAGATCAATGCTTTCTTAAGTATTTCAAATGCTTCTACACAATCATCATCAAAAACAAATGGTATATCTTTTTGTAATAAATTAGTGAGAGGCCGAGAAAATTTTGAGAAGTCCTTAATGAACCTCCTATAAAAACCGGCGTGACCAAGGAAACTTCTTATACCTTTGATGTCCTTGGGACATGGCATCTTTTCAATAGCATCAACTTTAGCTTTATCAACTTCAATACCTCTTTCAGAAACTTTATGCCCCAAGACAATACCTTCATTAACCGTAAAGTGGCACTTCTCCCAATTCAAGACAAGGTTAGTTTCTTCACATCTCTGGAAAACTCGATCAAGGCTGCTTAAGCAATCATCAAAAGAGGATCCATAGACAGAGAAATCATCCATGAAAACCTCACAAATCTTTTCACAAAAGTCAGAGAATATAGTCATCATGCATCTTTGGAAGGTAGCAGGTGCATTACATCAACCAAAAGGCATACGTCTATAAGCAAAATTACCGAACGGGCAAGTAAAAGTGATCTTAGATTGATCATCAGCTGACACAGGTAATTGAGAGAAACCAGAATAACCATCTAGAAAGCAAAAATGTGTATGTTTGGATAATCTTTCTAGCATTTGATCAATAAAAGGTAAGGGGTAATGATCTTTTAAGTAGCCTTATTTAATTTGCGGAAATCAATTACCATCCTATAACCTGTAATAATTCTTTGCAGAATCAATTCATCTTTATCATTAGGAACGATAGTTATACCTCCCCTTTTAGGGACACAATGGACATGACTTACCCACTGACTATCAGCAACGGGATAAATAATACCTACCTCAAGGAACTTTAGTATTTCCTTTATTACCACTTCTTTCATCTTAGGGTTCAGCCGTCGTTGGTGATCATGAACTGGTTTGGCATCTTTCTCCAAATTTATTTTGTGTTGACATAGTGTGGGACTAATGCCCTTAAGATCATCGAGAGTATATCCAATAGCAGCACGGTGCTTCTTCAAAGTTTTCAATAATCTCTCTTCTTCATGCTCTGAAAGGTTATCACTAATAATAACATGATATATCTTTTTATCATCAAGATAAGCATATTTAAGAGTACCAGGTAACGGTTTGAGCTCAAACACAGGATCACCCTTGGGTGGAGGAGGATCCCCTAGGATTTTGACAGGCAAATTGTGTTTCAGGATGGGTTCCTATTTAAAGAACACTTCATCTGTTTCCCTTCTTTCATTTGTAAACATATCATTTTCATGGTCTAGCAAATACTGTTCTAAAGGATCACTAGGAGGCATGACAATAGAAGCAAGACCAATAATTTCATCTTTACTTGGCAATTCCTCTTCACGGTGTTGTCTACGAAATTTAGAGAAATTAAACTCACGAGACATATCACCTAAACCAATAGTAACAACATCCTTTTCGCAATCTATCTTAGCATTAACTGTGTTCAAGAAGGGTCTACCAAATATAATGGGACAAAAGCTATCTTGTGGGGAACCAAGAACAAGAAAATCAGCAGGATATTTAGTTTTCCCACACAAGACTTCAACATCTCCAACAATTCCCTTTGGTGAAATAGCATCTCTATTGGCAAGTTTAATGGTGACATCAATTTCTTCTAACTCAGCAGGTGCAATATCATGCATACTTTGTATAAGTCAATAGGTATTGCACTAGCACTAGCACCCATATCACACAAGTCATGATAACAATGATCTCCTATTTTAACAGAAATAACAGGCATGCCTACCACCGGTCTATGTTTATCTTTAGCACAAGGTTTAGCAATTCTAGCAGTCTCATCTCAGAAATGAATAACATGCCCATCAATATTATGAGACAAGAGATCTTTAACAATAGCAATATTAGGTTCAACTTTAATTTGCTTAGGAGGTGTATAGGTTCTAATATTGCTTTTACGAACCACGGTTGAAGCTTTAGCATGATCTTTTATCCTAACAGGAAAATGTGGTTTCTCAACATAAGCAGTAGGAACAATAGGATCATTATAAGTGACAATCTTTTCTTCAACTTTAATAGGTGCAGCTACTTTTACTTCTATGGGAGGATGATATTTAAACCAATTCTCCCTAGGGAGATCAACATGAGTAGCAAAAGATTCACAGAAAGAAGCTACTATTTCAGAGTCAAGTCCATATTTAGTGCTAAATTTACGAAAAACATCGGTATCCATAAAAGATTTAACACAATCAAACTTAGGTGTTATACCTGACTCCTTACCTTTGTCAAGGTCCCAATCTTTAGATTTGCGTTTAATTCTTTCCAATAAATCCCATTTGAATTCAATAGTCTTCATCATAAAAGAGCCAGCACAAGAAGTATCGAGCATGGTGTGATTGTTATCAGAAAGCCGAGCATATAAATTTTGAATAATTATTTCTCTTGGAAGCTCATGATTGGGGCATGAATATAACATTGATTTAAGCCTCCCCCAAGCTTGAGCGATGCTTTCTCCTTCGCGAGGCTAAAAATCAAATATATAATTGCGATCACGATGAACAAGATGCACAGGATAAAACTTCTGATGAAATTCCAATTTCAATCGTTTGTAGTTCCATAATCCCATATCATCACATAGCCTATACCATGTCAATGCATCTCCCTTCAAAGATAAAAGGAAGACCTTCTTCTTAATAACATCATCGGGCACACCTGCAAGCTTAAATAATCCAGAAACTTCCTCCACATATATTAGGTGCTCATCAGGATGCATTGTTCCGTCTCCTGCAAAAGGATTAGTGTCGGTGTCAAAACCGGCGGATCTCGGGTAGGGGGTCCCGAACTGTGCATCTAGGCCGGATGGTAACAGGAGACAAGGGACACGAAGTTTTACCCAGGTTCAGGCCCTCTCAATGGAGGTAAAACCCTACGTCCTGCTTGATTAATATTAATGATATGGGTAGTACAAGAGTAGATCTACCACGAGATCGAGGAGGCTAAACCCTAGAAGCTAGCCTATGGTATGATTGTTGATGTGTATGTTGTCCTACGGACTAAAACCCTCCACTTTATATAGACACCGGATAGGGTTAGGGTTACATAGAGTCGGTTACATTGGTAGGAGATCTTCATATCCGTATCGCCAAGCTTGCCTTCCACGCTAAGGAAAGTCCCTTCCAGACGCGGGACGGAGTCTTCAATCTTGTATCTTCATAGTCCAGGAGTCCGACTGAAGGTATAGTCCGGCCATCCAGACACCCCCTAATCCAGGACTCCCTCAGTAGCCCCTGAACCAGGCTTCAATGACGACGAGTCCGGCGCGCATATTGTCTTCGGCATTGCAAGGCGGGTTCCTCCTCCAAGTACTTCATAGAAGATTTTGAACACAAATATAGTGTCCGGCTCTGAAAAATAAGTTTCCACATATTGCCATAGAGAGAATAATATTTACACAAATCTAATCTGCTGAGTATTCCGTAGTGTGACATCACACCACAGCCAAGCTTTTATTCGAACCGTTTTACTGTCCCATCTCAGGGCGTTATGCGAGGCGGTTTCCTTGGCACGTCTTGTTAAAGCAGAGATCGTGTCCCCTTATTCCGGGATTCTCATCAATACGGGCGTGGGTAACCCAACCGCTTCTAGGACTCCTAGATTGTAGGCAAGTCCAAACGGACACGGAGAGGACGCTTGATATTCACCCTCTTTATAAAGGGGACAAGGCTTTTATTCTTCCCTCCCGTGCTCAATCGAATCCTTCCCCCACCTCAAGCTTAAACGTTTGAAGTTCAGGTCAGGCGCCCCGAACCTTCAGTCATGTCCGGATCTAGCCTTCAAGGCCGATGGATGCCTTCCACTGCCACGGAAGAAGACATCAAGAAGTTGAGGGAGGCCAGATATCTGACCGCCGAGATTTTGCATCGACTGCCTCCCCGAGGGCAGGCTGTCCCCACCCCTGAATCTAACGAGAACGTCGTGTTCGTTTCCCACTTCCTCCGAGGCCTAGGCCTTCCCCTGGATCCTTTCATCAGGGGTTTGATGTTTTACTATGGGCTAGATTTTCATGATCTAGCTCCGGACTCCTTTCTTCATATCACGAAATTTATTATCGTGTGCGAGGCCTTCCTCCGGGTTACCCCTCACTTTGTCTTATGGCTCAAGACCTTTGAAGTGAAGCCGAAGTTGGTCTAGGGGGGCATGCAGCGTGTGGAGGTGCCTCAATACGCAAGATGACGGGAGCTCCGTGGCCCAAAGGTTCCATCCCAGAGGTGTTTGAATTGTGGCAACAGGAGTGGTTCTACATCACGGCTCCTAGAAGTGCCAAGTGGGCGGCCCCCCTGTTTTCCGCTCGGGCCCCCCACCACAACTGATGTCATGGATCAGCAGAGGTCTGAGCTGGGGTCTAGCCAAGGACGTGCCTATACTGCAAGGCCGCATTCGAGATCTCTTCAATGGAGATTTCAGTTTGGTTGCGGTGATACAGGTTATGCTGGTTCGTCAAGTCCAGCCTTGCAAACGCCAGCCTCTTCGTCTGTGGGAGTTCAATCCCGAGGGACCGCGTGCCATTCAAAATTTTCTCGACCTGACGCACGAGGAGATGTACAAATCATTCTTCGGACCTCAGACGGAGTGTTCGGAAATCACCAAGGATGTGGGCCTGAGTAGCAACCGCACCGCCGAACAGGTAAGGCATCTTCCGGCCGAACATACTTTCTCTACTTTGTTACGAAGTTATTTCTGAGAGTTCGCGTTTTGACCAGGACTGGCTAACAAAGGTGAAGTTGATTCGGTGTTCGGCCCCCCTCCCTGAGGGTTTGGAAAATCCGGTATTGGAAAAGATGCTCCAGACCGCACCTTGCCCGGAGCCCTTGAAGGAAGATACTGTGGAGGATAATGCGGGCGGACGCGGGCCCCCAACGCTGCCCATTCTAGCCGAGGGAGCGAGCGTCTCCATGAGGGAAGGCGACCAGAAGAGGAAAAGGACTGCGTCCGGGGATTCGGAAGCCGAAGCTTCCAAACGGGAGAAGAAGTCCCCACAGAGGGTCCCACCTTGGGGGGCATTGTTGCCGCACAAAGTCCACGGGGGGATCAATCCTCCCACAAGTCGTAAGTGACCCGAAATACCTTTGATAGTACAGATATGCCATCTTTTTCTTCTGAGAAGATAACCACCACATATATTTTCGCAGTTCGGGCCTTAGCCCCTCTCAAATGAGCTCATCTTTGGGGGATCTTCTTCCAGAGATGATGGAGAGCGAAACGCCTCCTCCGGACTCCTCCGCCCCGGAAGCGGGCAACCCTGAAGTGTCGTCGCGGAGGGCCTCTCCGAGTCCGATGAGGCCAGAAGATAATCCCGTTGACCCCCGAGGCTCCCAATGTCCGGCTCCTGAAGAGAGCAGACAAAAGAGTCCGGCACCGTCTAGTGTGCGATCGGATGTTCTGAGGGAGTTGGTGGGGCGAGTGGCCATCTCAGATGAACACCGTGTGCTGATGAATACGGTGATGGAGAGAATATCATCCGCCGAAAGCGGATTGCATGAAGCTTCTATGAGTCTAGTGACATGCTTTGAGGTACGTAAAATAATGTATGATAGTCCTGCACATGCTAGGTGTGCCTTGTGTAGATAGTAGCCCCTGAGACTCTAGTTGTCGTCGGAAACGGCGACGAACAGAGGATCATATTCCCAGGTAATAACCATACTGCCTCTATGTGCAGGTGATGGAAGCTCCGGTGGCTAGCCGGACTAGCGAGTTTGCCCATTTAGAACGGCAGTTGGATGCGGCAGACGCCGACATCGAGCTTGTTAACAAGAGGCTTGATGAGTCACAGGGTAAGTGTCAATATCTGGTAAACGCCACATAGGAAGAGCAGCATGATGCCAGTGTCTTAAATATGTTGTGACTGCAGATGGAGCTACCACTGTTGAAGCCTTGCGGGCAGAACTTGCCCGAGCCAAGGAACAAGCGAGGTTAGGTAATGCGGCTGCTGTGAAGGCGGCCGAAGAGTTGCAAGCCGAGAAGGCCACGCATGGCGAGACCCAAGACAAGATGGCCACGATGGCTGTGGAATTAAAAGCCGCCGCCGACCGTTGACGGGTTCTCAAAAAGGAAAACCAAGCGAAGGCATCGGACCTTGAGAAGGCTGCTGCGACGAAAAAGGATCTCCGCTCTGCTATGAGGGCAAAGAAGGAGGAGCTGCGGGAAGCCATGGATATTGTAGCTGGGAAATCCTTTATGTTGCGGAGGAAATTCGGAGATCCACGGTATGCCCCTCTGGATCGGCTGTGGAGTTTGCAGGATGTGTATATGGATTTGGCAGCGAGCGCTGCCGATGCGGCCAAGTACTTCCAGGGTAAGACAGACCATGGAGTAGACCAGCTGTTTTGGAGACAATTCCATTCTCCCGAGCGTCCACTTTCATTGACTGACCAATTAGCCGAATGGGCCGAACTAAACAGGTCGTCCGGACTCTTTATGAGGTCTGTTGTGGATCAGCTGTGGCCGGGAAGGTCAAAACCGAACAGCTATTTCAGCTTGGTGCAGCCGTTCCTTAACGTGGTGCCGCGCATTAATGCGATGAAGAGGTCGGCGTGCATAGAGGGCGCACGGATGGCCTTTGCCCGTGTTAAGGCATACTGGGCGGAGATGGATGCTACCAATGTTGCAGCGCGGGATTCGGCTATAGGTCGAAAGGCTGCTGAGCACTATTTTGAAGAAGTTCTTGAGGGTGCCCGTTTGATAGAGACCCAGTGCTCAAAAAATATTATGTTTGAGTGATATGTAATCTTATTGTAAGCGAAATGCTTTTATAAATTTTTATAAGGCTATTTTTATACTTTTGCCTGAAAGTAATATGATGCCTCCTGGGCGGCCGTTTACGTATACATGTGTATAACCTGAAAGATTGCAGTCGTTGGCTTCAGCCCCCACGCATATAATGCGGAGGTGCTCGCAAAAACACGCGTTCACACTTAACCCAACGTCTTGGTCCTATTAAGGAGGTGATAGCGAAGCGAGCGAGGCAACCGGACTATAATGCTTTAGCACTTTCACTTAGCCATAGGAGTTTGACAGTGGGGCTACTAGATAGCCCCTGGTGGCTCCACACTCTCCCGGTTTCGGGGTGCGTACATGCCTGGCCGGAAAATGGCCATTCGTTAAGGCGGAGGAATTCTAACATTCCCATAGGTCATCGAGTGGTTGACCAGTCTCACGCTATATCATGACAGTTAGTTTTCGACTTTCTCTACTGAGGTGCTCGTCCGGATGAACCAGGGCACAATCGCAGTAGTTCTCCTGGTGCTACCTTAGCCGGTAAAGTAGAACGTAAGGCACCAAAACACAGGAGCTGGGCAAACCCAACATTTGACCAAAGACAATGATTCAGAGCTGATGCATATAGGGCCAAACTCGTGACGCCAAACACTCCCTAAGGTATTCGGTCTTTATGGTTTAAACCGGGCCTAAATAATGGCCTTTGTAAGAAGCCCCTTGTGTCCAGGTACGTGCATTGTTCTGGCGTGGCCACATGCCAAGACGTTAGCATCCTTCTCGACGGTGGATATGTATCAACAAGAGACAGAAAAAAGGTTTACGTAGGGTCTTAATCTAAAAAGAATCCTTGGAGCGGGTCCCTGCTGCACGTCTGCGCCTGTGTCTCCGTTGTGCCGTATCCTGGACGGGTGTAGCACGATGATCGTCTGTAAAAGAGAGGAAGTTAAGTGAAAAAGTTGTCGTGCAAAAAGATAGTTTTTAAAGAAACCATGTGTAATTCAAGATGATAAGAAATTGCCACTTGTCTGCGCGCGTTGATCCCCTTGTATTGACAAATAGGGGTGTGGCCACTTATTTCCGTATAAATAGCGGCGCCGGACTTGATTAGTTGTATCTCAGGTCTTGACGACCTATTGGATGCTTTCGTTTGTCTGGGCGCCTTTAGTGTGCGGCGGCCAAGGCAGCCTCACTCTCTTCGGCGCGCAGAGATCGCTTGATATTTCCGTGGACTGTAATGATGCCATGTGGACCGGGCATCTTGAGTGTGAGGGAGGTGTAGTGCGGTATTGTATTAAAGCGAGCGAAAGCTTCGCGTCCGAGCAGTGCTTGATAGCCACTTTGAAACGGAGCGATGTGGAAAGTTAAATGCTCGCGACGGAAGTTATCAGGGGAGCCGAATATAACTTGTAGTAAGAGGGAGCCCGTACAACGAGCCCCTGGGCCTGGCGTTACTCCTTTAAAGGTAGTATTGCTATGGCGAATTTGTGTTGGGTCTAACCCCATCCTGCGGATTGTATCCTGATATATTAGGTTTAGGCTACTGTCGCCGTCCATCAAGACCCTTGTGAAGTGATATCCAGCAATTAATGGGTCTAATACCAGGGTAGCCCATCCTGCATGTCAGATACTTGCTGAGTAATCGCGATGGTCGAAAGTGATCGGTTGAGATGACCAGTGGCAGGACTTCGTAGTGATAGGCACTTGGGTATACTTTCCTGGGAGTGCCATATTGTTTTTTCCCTTGATTATGTGTAACACGTTTACTGTTTTGACTTCTGGTGGAAATTTCTTTTCTTCCGCCATGTCTTGCTTGGGAGGCTCGTCCTCGTCTTCACTTGGTGTATCCTCCCCCTTGTGTATGGCGTTGAGCTTGCCGGACTGCTTGAAGACCTAACATTCTCTGTGGGTATGATTAGAAGGTTTACCAGGGGTACTATGGATCTGACATACTTGGTCCAGAATTTTGTTGAGGCTGGACAGTTCATCCCTGGTGCCTTTAGGCGGCTTTTGACCTGGCCGAGAGCTTTTGAATCCGACATTTACTGTCGTGCCCTTCGTGCTATCTTCTTTATTCCGGCGTTTGTTATTGCTGTTGCACCGTAATTTCCTGTTTCCATCTCTAACTTCAGATGTACTGGGGTCGCTGGTGCTGCATCTGGCTAGCCAGCTGTCCTCCCCCACGCAAAAGCGGGTCATGAGGTTTGTTAATGCGGCCATCGTTCTTGGCTTATTTTGGCTGAGGTGTCTGGCGAGCCATTCGTCACGGACGCTATGCTTGAAAGCTGCTAAGGCTTCGGCGTCCGGACAGTCGACAATCTAGTTCTTTTTAGTAAGAAACCTGTTCGAAAGCTTTTGGGCTGACTCTCCGGGCTGTTGAGTTATATGACTCAAATCGTCCGCATCCGAAGGTCGGACATAAATCCCTTGAAAATTTGCCCGAAAGGCGTCTTCGAGCTCTTCCCAACTTCCGATGGAGCTTTCGGGGAGTCCTTTGAGCCAGTGACGAGCTGGACCTTTGAGCCTGAGGGGTAGGTACTTGATGGCGTGGAGATCATCTCCTCGAGCCATATAGATATGAAGGATGTAGTCCTCAATCCAGACCACATGATCTATTGTTCCATCGTATGCCTCTATGTTTACGGGCTTGAATCCTTCTGGAAATTCATGGTCCAGCACCTCATCGGTGAAACATAGGGGGTGTGCGGCACCCCTGTAGCTGGGTGTACTGCGTTGTTCAGATGTTTGTTGTATTGCATTGTATGCTGCGGCGCGCTTGCGTGGTCCATAGATGGATCTTGTTACACCATCCTTTGGGTGCGAGCCCTCGCATTGGTTGCGTGTTGTATGGTGAGCGGCGTTGTATGCCGCTCTGTATTGGTAGAGGGGTCGTCTATCCGACCAGGTGGCTGCTTCGATATTTGGTTGTGGGGGTTTTGAGGCCTCCTCATCGAATTCGGGTAGCAGCTTCCGCTTCGGGTAGCTCTTGAAAGGGCGATTGTCGCTGTACCTTGCTGCAGTGCTGAGTATTTTACTCCATCTGAATTGGAGTGTGTCTTGCACGGCCTTGAGCCTTTGCTTCTGCTTTTTCAGGCTCCTCGCGGTGGCAACAAGCCTTTTACGGGCAGTCTGTTACTCCGGGTGTCTGTCCGGCGTTATGTCGTCCGGACCATTATCCTTGATAGGATTTGTTTGTTCGGTTTGATTATCCGGATTGCCGTTGTCCGGCAGCGGTTCACCCTGCTCCAGCGCTGGGTCTGTGTGATCGCTATTTCTGTCAAGGCGGGATTTGGGGCGTCGCTTGCGTCGCCGCTTTGACTATTTTTCGAGGGAACAAGCCTTCGATGCGTCCTTCCGCTCCTCATCGTCATCTTTTGGTGCGTCCACCATGTATACGTCATATGACGAGGTGGCGTTCCAGGGCCCAATAGGCGCTGGTTCTTCATCATCTCCTTCATCGGCGTCCATACCGTCGATGTCTCCAGAGTCGAAGTCGAGCATGTCGGTTAAATCATTGACAGTGGCTACAAAGTGGGTGGTGGGTGGGCTTTGAATTTCTTCATCGTCCGCATCCCAATCTCGCTGACCATAGTCCGGCCAGGGCTCTCCTGATAAAGAGAGAGACTTCAATGACTTCAGGATATCACCCAAAGGCGAGTGTTGAAAGATGTCCGCGGCAGTGAACTCCATAATCGGCGCCCAATCGGATTCGATTGGCAGGGGCGTGGAGGGTTTGGAGTCCGGCTCCTTGGAGTCACGAGTCTCGTAGAGTACGGGGCTGGTGTTCGGCTCAATCGCCGTTGGGGTCGCAGCCCCCGGGGTGCCGTCCAACCGCCCATCCTCAATCGACGCAGTTGGCTCCGAATTAAGGGTCAAAGCCAATGCAAAAAAGGTGCGGCCTCCAGGGCACCGTTCGGCGGCAGAGCTAGATCATGCTCGTCGTGACAGTGCGGCGCGCTCGGCAGTGGCTCGAATCCATCGAAGATCAAGTCCCCGCGGATGTCAGCCGTGTAGTTTAAACTTCCAAATCTGACCTGACGGCCAGGGGCATGGCTTTCGATCTGCTCCAGATGGCCAAGCGAATTGGCCCGCAGTGCGAGGCCGCCGAAGCCCAAGATCTGTCCGGGGAGGAAGGTCTCACCCTGGACTGCATTGCTATTGATGATCGTAGGAGCCATTGAGCCTGACGGTGATGACACAGAGGAACTCTCAATGAAAGCACCAATGTCGGTGTCAAAACCGGCGGATCTCGGGTAGGGGGTCCCGAACTGTGCGTCTAGGCCGGATGGTAACAGGAGACAAGGGACACGAAGTTTTACCCAGGTTCGGGCTCTCTCTATGGAGGTAAAACCCTACGTCCTGCTTGATTAATATTGATGATATGGGTAGTACAAGAGTAGATCTACCCCGAGATCGAGGAGGCTAAACCCTAGAAGCTAGCCTATGGTATGATTGTTGATGTGTATGTTGTCCTACGGACTAAAACCCTCTGGTTTATATAGACACCGGATAGGGTTAGGGTTACATAGAGTCGGTTACAATGGTAGGAGATCTTCATATCCGTATCGCCAAGCTTGCCTTCCACGCCAAGGAAAGTCCCTTCCGGACGTGGGACGGAGTCTTCAATCTTGTATCTTCATAGTCCAGGAGTTCGGCTGAAGGTATAGTCCAGCCATCCGGACACCCCCTAATCCAGGACTCCCTCAATTAGCTAGCAGTTTTTCTATCATACACGAAGGAATCTCAAAGTAGACATTTTCATTTTCAGTAGGTTCAATAGGTTGAGGAGCAACTCTTTGCTCTGCTGGTCGGAGTGAAGATACCCCAAACAAGCCCCTCAGAGGATTACTTTCCATAGTAACAAGTGATAGTAAATTTCAGCACACTATATAAAATTTTCCTTACCAAATTCCACCTACCAAAGGCGCTTCACTCCCTGGCAACGGCGCCAGAAAAGAGTCTTGATGACCCACAAGTATAGGGGATCTATCGTAGTCCTTTCCATAAGTAAGAGTGTCTAACCCAACGAGGAGCAGAAGGAAATGATAAGCGGTTTCAGCAAGGTGTTCTCTGCAAGCATTGAAATTATAGGTAACAAATAGTTTTGTTATAAGATAATTGGTAACGAGCAACAAGTAACAAAAGTAAATAAAGTGCAGCAAGGTGACCCAATCCCTTTTGTAGTAAAGGACAAGCCTGGACAAATTCTTATATAGAGAGAAGCGCTCTCCAGGACACATGGGAATATCGTCAAGCTAGTTTTCATCACGTTCATATGATTCACGTTCGGTATTTTGATAATTTGGTATGTGGGTGGACCGATGCTTGGGTACTGTCCTTACTTGGACAAGCATCCTACTTATGATTAACCTCTATTGCAAGCATCCGCAACTACAACAAAAGTATTAAGGTAAACCTAACCATAGCATGAAACATATGGGTCCAAATAAGCCCCTTATGAAGCAATGCATAAACTAGGGTTTAAGATTCTGTCACATTAGCAACCCATCATCTACTTATTACTTCCCAATGCCTTCCTCTAGGCCCAAATAATGGTGAAGTGTCATGTAGTTGACGTTCACATAACACCACTAGAAGAGAGACAACATACATCTCATCAAAATATCGAACGAATAGAAAATTCACATGACTACTAATAGCAAGACGTCTCCCATGTCCTCAGGAACAAACATAACTACTCAGAAAGCATATTCATGTTCATAATTAGAGGAGTATTAATATGCATATAGGATCTGAAGATATGATCTTCCACCAAATAAACCAACTAGCATCAACTACAAGGAGTAATTAACACTACTAGCAACCCACAGGTACCAATCCCAGACTTGGAGACAAGAATTGGATACAAGAGATGAACTAGGGTTTGAGATGAGATGGTGATGGTGAAGATGTTGATGGAGATTGACCCCCTCCCGATGAGAGGATCGTTGGTGATGACGATGGCGATGATTTCCCCCTCCCAGAGGGAAGTTTCACCGGCAGAACAGCTCCGCCAGAGCCCTAGATTGGTTCCGCCAAGGTTCCGCCTCGTGGCGGCGGAATGTCATCCCAAAAGCTAGCTTATGATTTTTTTTTCCTCATCAAAAGACTCCATATAGCAGAAGATGGGCATCGGAGGGCCACGAGGCAGGGGGCGCGCCCAGGGGGGTAGGGCGCACCCCCCACCCTCGTGGGCAGGGTGTGGCCCCCCTCTGGAACTTCTTGCGCTCATTGTTTTTATATATTGTGAAAATGACTTCTGTGAAGTTTCAGGACTTTTGGAGCTGTGCAGAATACGCCTCTCATATTTGCTCCTTTTCCAGCCCAAAATCCCAGCTGCTGGCATTCTCCCTCTTTATGTAAACCTTGTAAAATAAGAGAAAATAGGCATAAGTACTGTGACATAATGTGTAATAACAGCCCATAATGCAATAAATATCGATATAAAAGCAGGATGAAAAATTGACATATGATCGTCCTTGGGAATATCAAGAATAACAAAGTCCGTTAAAATAGTGACGTTTTTAACAACAACAGGCACATCCTCACAAATACCGACAGGTATAGCAGTTGCTTTGTCAGCCATTTGCAAAGATATTTCAGTAGGTGTCAACTTATTGAAATCAAGTCTATGATATAAAGAGAGAGGCATAACACTAACACCGGCTCCAAGATCACATAAAGCAGTTTTAACATAGTTTCTTTTAATGGAGCATGGTATAGTTGGTACTCCTGGATCTCCAAGTTTCTTTGGTATTCCACTTTGAAAAGTATAATTATCAAGCATGGTGGACATTTTAGCTTCCGGTATCTTTCTTTTATTAGTAACAATTTCCTTCATATATTTAGATAAGGGTTCATTTTAAGCATATCAGTCAAACACATATGCAAAAAGATAGGTCCAATCATTTTAGCAAAGCGCTAAAAATCCTCATCATCCCTTTTCATGGTTTAGGAGGAAAAGACACGGGTTTCTGAACCCATGGTTCTCTTTCTTTACCGTGTTTCCTAGAAACGAAGTCTCTCTTATCATAACGTTGATTCTTTGACTGTGGGTTATCAAGATCAACATCAGGTTCAATCTCTACATCATTATCATTACTAGGTTGAACATCAACATGAACATCATCATTAACATTATCACTAGGTTCATGTTCATTACCAGATTGTGTTTCAGCATCAGAAATAGAAATATCATTGGGATTCTCAGGTGTGTCAATAACAGGTTCACTAGAAGCATGCAAAGTCCTATCATTTTTCTTTTTCTTCCTTTTAGAAGGACTAGGTACATCTACATTAGCTCTCTGAGAATCTTGCTCAATTCTCTTAGGGTGGCCTTCAGGATACAAAGGTTCCTGAGTCATTTTACCACATCTAGTCATAACTCTAACAACATTGTCATTCTTATTGTTTAATTCATTGAGCAAATCATTATGAGCTTTAAGTACTTGTTCTACTTGAGTGGTAACCATAGAAGCATGTTTACTAATAAGTTTAAGTTCACCTTTAACATTAGCCATATAATCACCCAAGTTTTCAAGCATATCAGCATTGTGTTTCAATTGTCTACCAACATAAGCATTGAAGTTTTATTGTTTAACCATAAAGTCATCAAACTCATCCAAGCATTGGCTAGCAAACTTAGTAAATGGGATTTCACATTTATCGAATCTATAGAGAGAATTTACATTTACTACATGTGTCGGGTTATCAAGACCATGTATTTCTTCAACAGGCGGCAAATTAAGACCGTGTATTTCTTCAATAGGTGGTAAATTCTTAACATCTTCAGTTTTAATACCTTTTTCTTTCATAGATTTCTTTGCCTCTTGCATATCTTCAGGACTGAGAAATAGAATACCCCTTTTCTTCGGAGTTGGCTTAGGAGTTTGTTCAGGAAGTGTCCAATTATTTTCATTAGTCAACATATTATTCAATAGCAATTCAGCTTGATCAACAGTTCTTTCCGTGAAAACACAACCAGCACAACTATCCAGGTAATCTCTAGAAGCATCGGTTAGTCCATTATAAATGATATCAAGTATTTCATTTTTCTTGAGAGGATGATCAGGCAAAGCATTAAGTATTTGGAGAAGCCTCCCCCAAGCTTGTGGGAGACTCTCTTCTTCAATTTGCACAAAATTATATATTGCCCTTAAAGCATCTTGTTTCTTATGAGCATGGAAATATTTAGCAGAGAAGTAATAAATCATATCCTGGGGACTATGCACACAACCAGGATCAAGAGAATTAAACCATGTCTTAGCATCACCCTTTAATAAGAACAGAAATAACTTAAGAATATAGTAATAGCGAGTTTTCTCATCATTAGTGAACAAGGTGGCTATATCATTTAATTTAGTAAGATGTGCCACAACAGTTTCAAATTCATAGCCATAAAAAGGATCAGATTCAACCAAAGTAATTATCTCAGGATCGACATAGAAATCATAATCCTTATCAGTAATAGAGATATGTGAGGTAGCAAAAGCAGGGTCATATTTCATTCTAGCATTCAAAGACTTTTCTTTAAGCTTGGCTAATAATTTCTTAAGATCATATCTATAATTGCAAGCTAAGACATCTCTAGCAGTTTCTTCATCCATAACATAACCCTTGGGAACAATAGGCAGTTCATATCTAGGGGGAGAATCTTCATCATCACTTTCATCACTTTCATCAATATTATCAGTTTCAATAATTTCATTCTCTCTAGCCCTAGCAAGTTGTTCATCGAGAAATTCACCTAGTGGTACAGTAGTATCAAGCATAGAAGTACTTTCATCATAAGTATCATGCAAAGCAGAAGTGGCATCATCAATAACATGTGACCTATCAGAATCAATAGCATGTGTAGGTGTCGCAAGTTTACTCATAACAGAAGGTCAATCAAGTGCAGAGCTAGATGGCAGTTCCTTACCTACCCTCGTAGTTGAGGGATAGATCTTGGTTCTTTGATCTTTCAAGTTCTTCATAGTGACCAACAGATATAAATCCCAAGTGACTTACAGAATAGAGCTATGCTCCCCGGCAATGGTGCCAAAAATAGTCTTGATAACCCACAAGTATAGGGGATCGCAACAGTTTTCGAGGGTAGAGTATTCAACCCAAATTTATTGATTCGACACAAGGGGAGCCAAAGAATATTCTCAAGTATTTGCAGCTGAGTTGTCAATTCAACCACACCTAGAAACTTAATATATGCAGCAAGGTATTTAGTAGCAAAGTAATATGATAGTAGTGGTAACGCTAGCAAAAGTAATATTTTTGGGTTTTATAGTGATTGTACAGTAGCAACGGAAAAGTAAATAGGCGAAGAACATTATGTGAAAAGCTTGTAGGCAATGGATCGGTGATGGAGAATTAAATCGGATGCGATCGATCATGCAATAGTATAACATAGGGTGACACAGAACTAGCTCAGTTCATCAATGAAATATAGGCATGTATTCTGAATATAGTCATATGTGCTTATGGAAAAGAACTTGCATGACATCTTTTGTCCTACCCACCCATGGCAGCGGGGTCCTATTGGAAACTAAGGGATATTAAGGCCTCCTTTTAATAGAGTATCGGACCAAAGCATTAACATATAGTGAATACATGAACTCCTCAAACTATGGTCATCACTGGTAATGATCCCGATTATTGTCACATCGGGGTTAACGGATCATAACACATAATAGGTGACTATAGACTTGCAAGATAGGATCAAGAACTCTCATATATTGATGAAAACATAATAGGTTCAGATCTGAAATCATGGCACTCGGGCGCTAGTGACAAGCATTAAGCATAGCAAAGTCATAGCAACATCAATCTCAGAACATAGTGGATACTAGGGATCAAACCCTAACAAAACTAACTCGATTACATGATAAATCTCATCCAACCCATCACCGTCCAGCAAGACTATGATGGAATTACTCATGCACGGCGGTGAGCATCATGAAATTGGTGATGGAGGAAGGTTGATGATGACGATGGCGACGGATTCCCCTCTCCGGAGCCCCGAACAGACTCCAGATCAGCCCTCCCGAGAGAGTTTAGGGCTTGGCGGCGGCTCCGTATCGTAAAACACGATGAATCCTTCTCTTTGATTTTTTTTCTCCCTGAACACGAATATATGGAGTTGGAGTTGAGGTCGGTGGAGCGTCAGGGGGCCCACGAGGCAGGGGGCGCGCCCCCACCCTTGTGGACAAGGTGTGGGCCCCTGACGTGGATTCTTCTTCTAGTATTTTTTATATATTCCAAAAATAATCTCCGTTGATTTTCAGGTCATTCCGAGAACTTCTAGTTCTGCACAAAAATAACAACATGGCAATTCTGCTGAAAACTGCGTCAGTCCGGGTTAGTTCCATTCAAATCATGCAAGTTAGATTCCAAAACAAGGGCAAAAGTGTTTGGAAAAGTAGATATGATGGAGACGTATCAAGCCACCGTTCATAAATCTTTCATACATGTCACTCTTGATTCATTGCACATCCCGGTACATCGCCGGAGGCATTCACATAGAGTCATATTTTGTTCTAAGTATTGAGTTGTAATCTTTGAGTTGTAAGTAAATAAAAGTGTGATGATCATCATTATTAGAGCATTGTCCCAAAGTGAGGAGAGGATGATGGAGACTATGATTCCCCCACAAGTCGGGATGAGACTCCGGACGAAAAGAAAAAAAGAAAGAAAAGAGGCCATAAAAAAGGAAGAAGAAGGTCCAAATAAAAAAATGAGAGAAAAAGAGAGAAGGGACAATGTTACTATCCTTTTTCCACACTTGTGCTTAAAAGTAGCACCATGATCTTCATAATAGAGAGTCTCCTATGTTGTCACCTTCATATACTAGTGGGAATTTTACATTATAGAACTTGGCTTGTATATTCCAATGATGGGCTTCCTCAAAATGCCCTAGGTCTTAGTGAGCAAGCGAGTTGGATGCACACCCACTTAGTTTCTTTTGTTGAGCTTTCATACACTTATAGCTCTAGTGCATCCGTTGCATGGCAATCACTACTCACTCACATTGATATCTATTGATAGGCATCTCCAGAGCCCGTTGATACGTCTAGTTGATGTGAGATTATCTTCTCCTTTTTTTTGTCTTCTCCACATCCACCATTCTATTCCACCTATAGTGTTATGTCCATGGCTCACGCTCATGTATTGCGTGAAGATTGAAAAAGTTTGAGAACACCAAAAGTATGAAACAATTGCTTGGCTTGTCATTGGGGTTGTGCATGATTAAATACTTTGTGTGATGAAGATAGAGCATAGACAGACTATATGATTTTGTAGGGATAACTTTCTTCGGCCATGTTATTTTGAGAAGACATGATTGCTTTGTTAGTATGCTTGAAATATTATTATTTTGATGTCAATATTAAACTTTTGTCTTGAATCTTTCGGATCTGAATATTCATGCCACAATAAAGAAAATTACATTGAGAAATATGCTAGGTAGCATTCCACATCAAATATTCTATTTTTATCACTTACCTACTCGAGGACGAGCGGGAATTAAGCTTGGGGATGCTTGATACGTCTCCAACGTATCTATAATTTTTGATTGTTCCATGCTATTATATTATCTATTTTGGATGTTTAATGGGCTTTAATAATCACTTTTATATTATTTTTGGGACTAACCTACTAACCCAAGGCCCAGTGCAAATTGCTGTTTTTTTTGCCTATTTCAGTGTTTCATAGAAAAGGAATATCAAATGAAATCCAAACAGAATGAAACCTTTGGGAGAGTTATTTTTGGAACAAACGCGATCCAGAGGACTTGGAGTGGACGTCAACAAATCAACGAGGAGGCCACGAGGCAGGGAGACGCACCTGCCCCCCTGGGCGCGCCCCTCACCCTTGTGGGCCCCTCGTTGCTCCACCGACCTACTTCTTCCTCCTATATATGTCCATATACCCCAAAAACATCCAGGAGCACCACGAAACCCTATTTCCACCGCCGCAACCTTCTGTACCCAAGAGATCCCATCTTGGGGCCTTTTCCGGAGCTCCACCGGAGAGGGAATCAATCATGGAGGGCTTCTACATCAACACCATAGCCTCTCCGACGATGTGTGAGTTGTTTACCTGAGACCTTCGGGTCCATAGTTATTAGCTAGATGGCTTCTTCTCTCTCTTTGGATCTCAATACAAAGTTCTCCTCGATCTTCTTGGAGATCTATTCGATGTAACTCTTTTTGCGGTGTGTTTGTCGAGATCCGATGAATTGTGGGTTTATGATCAATATTATCTATGAACAATATTTGATTCTTCTCTGAAATCTTTTATGTATGATTGGTTATCTTTGCAAGTCTCTTTGAATTATCAGTTTGGTTTGGCCTACTAGATTGATCTTTCTTGCAATGGGAGAAGTGCTTAGCTTTGGGTTCAATCTTGCGGTGTCCTTTCCCAGTGACAGCAGGGGCAACAAGGCACATATTGTATTGTTGCCATCGAGGATAAAAAGATGGGGTTTATATCATATTGCTTGAGTTTATCCCTCTACATCATGTCATTTTCTTAATGTGTTACTCTGTTCTTATGAACTTAATACTCTAGATGCATGCTGGATAGCGGTCGGTGTGTGGAGCAATAGTAGTAGATGCAGAATCGTTTCAGTCTACTTGTCGCGGACGTGATGCCTATATACATGATCATGCCTAGATATTCTCATAATTATGCACTTTTCTATCAATTGCTTGACAGTAATTTGTTCACCCACCGTAATACTTATGCTATCTTGAGAGAAGCCACTAGTGAAACCTATGGCCCTGGGTCTATCTTTTATCATATAAGTTTCCAATCTATTTTATTTTGCAATCTTTACTTTCAATCTATATCATAAAAATACCAAAAATATTTATCTTATTATTATTATCTCTATCAGATCCCACTCTCGTAAGTGATCATGAAGGTATTCACAACCCCTTTATCGCGTTGGTTGCGAGGTTCTTATTTGTTTGTGTAGGTACGAGGGATTTGCGTGTAGTCTCCTACTGGACTGATACCTTGGTTCTCAAAAACTGAGGGAAATACTTATGCTACTTTACTACATCACCCTTTCCTCTTCAAGGGAAAACCAACGCAGTGCTCAAGTGGTAGCACGACAATCGATCCTATAATCCGGTCTCCCAACTACCACCATGAGTTCGCTAAAAGATGAAACCTATGTTGGGGAACGTTGCATGGGAAACAATTTTTTTTCTATGCACACGCAAGATCTATCCATGGAGATGCATAGCTATGAGAGGGGGAGGGAATCTACATACCCTTGTAGTTTGCTAAGCGGAGGCATTTATCACGCGGTTGATGTAGTCGTACTCTTCGCGATCCGATCACGATCCAACCGATTTAGTGCCTAATGGACGGTGTCGTGGAATTGTCACGGCAGATGTCCTTAGTGTCAGGACTTAGTCGCGAGGCCAACGCATCTATGTGGTAGCTTGAGAGGGGTTGAGCGGGACGAGAGACACGATGTTTTACCCAGGTTCGGCCCCTCACAGTGGAGGTAAAAGCCTACATCCTGCTTCATTGATATTGATGATGATGATGATCACGGTTACAAGAGTGCTCTATCTTGAGAGCTATTGTCTAAACCTAACTTGTCCAACTTCTGGAACTTGTGAATCTTGTCCGTTTTGGGGAGCCCTACCCCTCCTTATATATGTTGGAGGGGCGGGTTACATGTAGAGTCCTATTAGGATTAGGACTAGTCTATCTCTAATACAAACCGGATACAAGTCCAGGTCTTAGCTCCTTGTAAGTTAATATTCCTCCTGCCTTTCCTCTTAAACCGGCCCACCATTAAACGTGAACCAGCCTTCTGGGTCTTGGGCCTTGTCATCTGTCTGTCCCACCCGCCGGATCACCAGTGAGTCATAATAACCAGGTGGGTTGCATGTAAACCGCCAGGTCAAGGCGGGTTGCCAGTAACTCGCCAAGTGTCAGCGGGGTCTTCAGATAATCCGCCACGTCCGGCCGGGTTAACTTCCGGCCGGTTTACACCGCCAATCGTGTAAACCGCCAATCCTCTGGTGGTTTACCAATGAAACGCCTAGTCCGACCGGGTTATACTTCCGGCCGGTTTACGCCGCGGGGTATATCCCCGACAGACGGCACCTCCGACTTTAGCACGTGTGGCTCGATGACGTCTCCTCCTTCTTGATCCAGCAAGAGGGATAGGAGAAGTAGATGGGATCACAACCAACACGATGGAGTGGTGGTGAGGGTGGTGGTGGAGTGATGTCTACCATGCAACTTTATTCTTGTAGACTCATGTTGGGCCTCCAAGCGTAGAGTTTTGTAGGTCAGTAGCAATTTTCCCTCAAGTGGATGACCTAAGGTTTATCAATCCGTGGGAGCTGTAGGATGAAGAAGGTCTCTCTCAAACAACCCTGCAACCAAATACAAGAAATCTCTTGTGTCCCCAACACATCCAATACAATGGCAATTTGTATAGGTGCACTAGTTCGGTGAGGAGATGGTGATAAAAGTGTAATATTGATGGTAGAAATATATTTTTATAATCTGAATAAATAAAAACACCAAGGTAGCAATTGATAAAACGGAGCAAAAAACGGCATTGCAATGCTTGGAAATGAGACCTAGGGTCCGTACTTTCGCTAGTGAAGTCTCTCAACAATGCTAATATAATTATATCATATAACCATCCCTCAAAGTGCGATGAAGAATCACTCCAAAGTCCTATCTAGCGGAGAACATAAGAAGAAATCGTTTGTAGGGCACGAACCCACCTCGAAGCTATTCTTTCCGATCAATCTATCCAAGAGTTCATACTAAAATAACACCAAATAATTGCAGATTCAAAATACTCAATCCAACACAAAGAACCTCAAAGAGTGCCCCAAGATTTCTACCGGAGAAACAAAGACAAGAACGTGCATCAACCTGTATGCATACATTACCCCAATGTCACTGCGGGAATCAGCGAGTTGAGTGCCAAAAGTGCCAAAACATACATCAAGTGAATAAATATGATACCCCAGTATCACCCCGAGTATTCATTTGCAAGACATATATCAAGTGCTCTCAAATCCATAAAAGTATTCAATCCGATAAAACAAAATCTCAAAGGGAAAACTCAATTCATCACAAGATAGAGAGGGGAAAACACCATATGATCGGACTATATTTACAAAAACCGTGATACATCAAGATTGTGACATCTCAAGAACATGAGAGAGAGATATTAAACACATAGCTACTGGTACAAATCCTCAGCCCCGAGGGTGGACTACTCGCTCCTCATCGTGGAGGCCGCCGGGATGATGAAGATGGCCATCGGTGATGATTCCCCCTCCGGTGGAGTGCTGGAACGGGGTCTAGATTGGTTTCTCATGGGTACAGAGCCTTGCGGCGGCGGAACTTCTGATCTAGGGTAACCCTGAGGGTTTTTGGAATATTTGATGATTTATAGGGGTAAGAGGGGGTGCGGGAGGCCACCAAGGTGGGCACAACCCACCTAGGCGCACGTGGGCCTCCAAGCGCGCCCTCGTGGGTTGTGCCCCCCTCGGGGCACCCCCAGGTGCTTCTCTGGCCCACTGGATGTCTTCTGGTCCATAAAAATCCACAAAAAAATTTGCGGTGTTTGGACTCCGTTTGATATTGATTTCCTATGATGTAAAAAACAAGCAACAAACAACAACTGGCACTTGGCACTGGGTCAATAGGTTAGTCCCAAAAAATGATATAAAGTTGCTATAAAATGATTATAAAACATCCAAGAATGATAATATAACAGCATGAATACTTCATAAATTATAGATACGTTGGAGACGTATCAGAATCGCCAAGCTTAATTCCTACTCGTCCTCGAGTAGGTAAATGATAAAAGAAATAATTTATGAAGTGTGAATGCTAGCAAAGTACACAAGTTTGATCAATGATAATTTCAGTCACTTTTCCTAGCATCATAACTGAAGGAAATATGCCCTAGAGGCAATAATAAAGTTGTTATTTATATTTCCTTATATCATGATAAATGTTTATTATTCATGCTAGAATTGTATTAACCGGAACTTAGTACATGTGTGAATACATAGACAAACAGAGTGTCACTAGTTTGCCTCTACTTGACTAGCTCGTTGAATCAATGATGGTTATGTGTCCTAACCATAGACATGAGTTGTCATTTGATTAATGGGATCACATCATTAGAGAATGATGTGATTGGCTTGACCCATCCATTCGCTTAGCACGATGATTGTTTAGTTTGTTGCTATTGTTGTCTCCATAACTATACATGTTCCTATGACTATGAGATCATGCAACTCCCAAATACCGGAGGAATACTTTGTGTGCTACCAAACGTCACAACGTAAATGGGTGATTATAAAGGTGCTCTACAGGTGTCTTTCATGGTGTTTGTTGAGTTGACATGGATCAAGATTAGGATTTGTCACTCTGATTGTCGGAGAGGTATCTCTGGGCCCTCTCGGTAACGTACATCACAATAAGCCTTGCAAGCAATGTAGCTAATGAGTTAGTTACAGGATGTATCATTACGGAACAAGTAAAGAGACTTGCCAGTAACGAGATTGAAATAGGTATTGATATACCGACGATCGAATCTCGGGCAAGTAACATACCGATGACAAAGGGAACAACGTATACCGTTATGCGGTTTGACCGATAAAGATCTTCGTAGAATATGTAGGAACCAATATGAGCATCCAGGTTCCGCTATTGGTTATTAACCGGAGACATGTCTCGGTCATGTCTACATAGTTCTCGAACCCGTATGGTCCGCACGCTTAACGTTCGCTGACGATCGGTATTATGAGTTTATGCGTTTTGATGTACCAAAGGTAGTTTGGAGTCCCGGATTTGATCACGGACATAACGAGGAGTATCGAAATGGTTGAGACGTAAAGATCAATATATTGGAAGCCTATGTTAGGACATCGGAATGGTTCCGGGTGAAAACGGGAGTATACCAGAGCACCGGGAGGTTACCGGAACCCCGCGGGAGGTATATGGGCCTTATTGGGCCTTAGTGGGAGAGAGGGGAAAGGAGCAAAGGAGGGGGCGCCCCCCCAAGCCCAATCCGAATTGGGAGGGGGGCCGGCCCCCCTTTCCTTCCTCCTCCCTCCTCCTTCCTTCTCTCCTAAATCCAACAAGGAAGGGGGGAATCTTACTCCCGGTGGGAGTAGGACTCCCCTTGGGGCACGCCTAGGAGGCCGGCCCCCTCCCCCTCCTCCACTCCTTTATATACGGGGGAGGGGGGCACCCCATAGACACACAAGTTGATCATTGATCTTTAGCCGTGTACGATGCCCCCCTCCACCATAATCCACCTCATTTATATCATAGCGGTGCTTAGGCGAAGCCCTGTTCCGGTAGCAACATCATCATGCCGTCGTGCTGACGAAGCTCTCCCTCGAAGCTCTACTGGATCGTGAGTTCATGGGACGTCACCGAGCTGAACGTGTGCAGATCGCAAAGGTGTCGTACCTTCGGTGCTAGATCGGTCGATCGTGAAGACGTACGACTACATCAACCGCGTTGTCATAACGCTTCCTCTTACGGTCTACGAGGGTACATAGACGATACTCTCCCCTCTCGTAGCTATGCATCACCATGATCTTGCGTGTGCGTAGGAATTTTTTTGAAATTACTGCGTTCCCCAACAGTGGTATCAGAGCTAGGTTTATGCGTAGATGTTATATGCACGAGTAGAACACAAAGGAGTTGTGTGCGTGGGTATATACATATTGCTTACCGTCACTAGTTGATTCTTGATTCAACGACATTGTTGGATGAAGCAGCCCAGACTGACATTACGCGTACGCTTACGCAAGACTGGTTCTACTGACGTGCTTCGCACACATGTGGCTAGTGGGTGTCTATTTCTCCAACTTTAGTTGAATCGGATTCAATGAACAGGGTTCTTTCTGAAGATCAAAAAGCAATCACTATACCGCGTTGTGGTTTTTGATGCGTAGGTAAGAACGGTTCTTGCTCAGCCCGTAGCAGCCACGTAAAACTTGCAACAACAAAGTAGAGGATGTCTAACTTGTTTTTGTAGGGCATGTTGTGATGTGATATGGTCAAGACATGATGCTGAATTTTATTGTATGAGATGATCATGTTTTGTAACACAGTTATCGGCAACTAGCAGGAGCCATATGGTTGTTGCTTTATTGTATGAAATGCAATCGCCATGTAATTGCTTTACTTTATCATTAAGCGGTAGCGATAGTCGTAGAAGCAATAGTTGGCAAGATGACAATGATGCTTCGATGGAGATCAAGGTGTCAAGCCGGTGACGATGGTGATCATGACGGTGCTTTGGAGATGGAGATGAAATGCACAAGATGATGATGGCCATATCATATCACTTATATTGATTGCATGTGATATTTATCCTTTATGCATCTTATTTTGCTTAGTTCGGTAGTAGCATTATAAGATGATCTCTCACTAAATTTCAAGGTATAAGTGTTCTCCCTAAGTACGCACCGTTGCTACAGTTCATCGTGCCGAGACACCACGTGATGATCGGGTGTGATAAGCTCTATGTTCACATACAACAGGTGCAAGCCAGTTTTGCACACGCATAATACTCGGGTTAAACTTGAAGAGCCTAGCATATGTAGATATGGCCTTGGAACACTGAGACCGAAAGGTCGAGCGTGAATCATATAGTAGATATGATCAACATAGTGATGTTCACCATTGAAAACTACTCCATCTCACGTGATGATCAGACATGGTTTAGTTGATATGGATCACGTGATCACTTAGATGATTAGAAAGATGTCTATCTAAATGGGAGTTCTTAAGTAATTTGATTAATTGAACTTTAATTTATCATGAACTTAGTACCTGATAGTATTTTGCATGTCTATGTTGTTGTAGATAGATGGCCCGTGCTGTTGTTCCATTGAATTTTAATGTGTTCCTAGAGAAAGCTAAGTTGAAAGATGATGGTAGCAACTACACGGACTGGGTCCGTAACTTGAGGATTATCCTCATTGCTGCATAGAAGAATTATGTCCTGGAAGCACCGCTAGGTGACAAACCCACTACATGAGCAACGCCAGATGTTATGAACACGTGGTAGAGCAAAGCTGATGACTACTCGATAGTTCAGTGTGCCATGCTTTACGGCTTAGAACTGGGACTTCAACGATGTTTTGAATGTCATGGGGCATATGAGATGTTCCAGGAGTTGAAGTTAATATTTCAAGCAAATGCCCGGATTGAGAGATATGAAGTCTCCAATAAGTTCTACAGCTGCAAGATGGATGAGAATAGTTCTGTCAGTGAACATATACTCAGAATGTCTAGGTACCACAACCACTTGACTCAACTGGGAGTTGATCTTCCAAATGATAGTGTCATTGACAGAGTTCTTCAATCACTGCCACCAAGCTACAAGAGCTTCGTGATGAACTATAATATGCAAGGGATGGATAAGACGATTCCTGAGCTCTTCGCAATGCTAAAGGTTGCGAAGGTAGAAATCAAGAAGGAGCATCAAGTGTTGATGGTCAACAAGACCACCACTTTCAAGAAAAGGGTAAAGGGAAGAAGGGGAACTTCAAGAAGAACAGCAAGCCAGTTGCTGTTCAAGTGAAGAAACCCAAGTCTGGACCTGATGTCTACTACACAACCTTCTTCTTGTAGACGTTGTTGGGCCTCCAAGTGCAGAGGTTTGTAGGACAGTAGAAAATTTCCCTCAAGTGGATGACCTAAGGTTTATCAATCCTTGGAAGGCATAGGATGAAGATGGTGTCTCTCAAACAACTCTGCAACCAAATAACAAAGAGTCTCTTGTGTCCCCAACACACCCAATACAATGGTAAATTGTATAGGTGCACTAGTTCAGCGAAGAGATGGTGATATAAGTGCAATATTGATGGTAGATATAGGTTTTTGTAATCTTAAAATATAAAAACAGCAATGTAACTAATGATAAAAGTGAGCACAAACGGTATTGCAATGCTAGGAAACAAGGCCTAGGGTTCATACTTTCACTAGTGCAAGTTCTCTCAACAATAATAACATAATTGGATCATATAACTATCCCTCAACATGCAACAAAGATGTGATGCCCGAATTATTAAGCTACAGTAAACGCCTGCTAATGGTGCCACGTCATCACATTACTATTGCTAATCCTCAGTTGATCCAAATCACTGTTCATATTCAAACTCAAAGTTAAATTCAAAAATTCAAATTTGCCAAACCTGAAAACTAAAATGTTCAAAGTGTGGAAAATAATCCCTGGATATTTTTCATGTTGGAACCAACCTCTTTTGAATTCCCAAAGTGCCCCTGGGAATTAATTTTTGGTCCAATAGCATTTAGAATTGGTCTTTTCAATTTCTAAAAACGGATAGACAATTCCACCCAAACTTTTTGTGCAACCTGGTAATATTGTGCTTGAATTATGTGCCAAGTTTCACACTTTGCAAAAATCATTTGGTAGCCCAAATAATTGCAAATCTGTAGTTGTTTGACTTGCAGGAAAAAGAAAGGGAAAATGCACAAAATCTACTGTTTGCTTAAAGCCTAGTTCTACAGTGTAGCCTGGCCCAGACCGACCGGCCTTTCCTTCCACCTCCCTCCAGTGCAGGAGGCAGAGGTGCCATAGCCGCCCACGCACGAGATGCCACACGTGGCGTGCATCCTGCGGTCCTGTCGCTAGGTTAAGAGCTGCCCCAAGCCTCCTCCTCCCTGAACGAACCCTAGTCACCACTCCATCTCTCCCCCGCTCGTTTTCTTCCCCCCACAACCCATAGCCGAAGCAACCCCGCCATGGCCGTCGTCATTCGCGCGCTCCTCATCACCCCCGAAGCATGTGGCCGTGCCCCTTGACCCCACCCTCGCCCTCTACTTCCTCTACTGTCAAACGTTGGAGCTCGGCGCCACTACATCACCGGCATCGAGGCATCTTCCACCTTCGGCCGCCGCTCATCGCCGCTTCGATTTGTCGCCTCCAAGCCTTCCTCGAGCTTACTTTGCACCTCTACAGGTTCGCGGTGAGGTCCCCAACCGATTCCCCTTGTTTGCAACTTTAATCCACCCAGTTAGGCGCCGCCCCGTGCTCGTCCGTGGCCGCCATGGCCGGAGCCTGAGCTCCCGTGTACGTGCTCTGCTGCTACGCTATTTGTTGTTGCTTGTTGCTCCGCCCACACCCACCACCTCAGCCGCCAGCGTCCGCCACCGCTCCACACGCTCGCCCACCTTTTCTCGTCGGCGTCGTCCGAGCCGCCTCCGCGATGCCGCCTCCGCGATGCCGCCTCCGCGACGCACTCCCTGGCCTTCCCGCCCCGGGACGCCGTTGGCTGGGGCCGCGCCTTGCTCCCTGCGTGCCACTACGGCTGTCGCTGAGGCCCGTTGCCGCTGCTGCCTTGCTGACGCGGTCGTGGCCGGCCCCTGCCTCGAGCGAGCGCAGGCAAGCAGCTCCCCCCCTCGGTCGTCTCTGTCCCTGCCAGATCGGGCTGGCCCGGACTAACCAAGGATTAGTTTAGGACTAATTCCCCACTAATGGCACACTGACATGTGGGGCCCCCACCACTATTTAGCATAAATAATTCTTAAACTAAAATTAGTTTACCCTGTGACACTGACATGTGGGTCCTCCCCTAAATAAAACAACTTAGTTAAAATTAAACAAATGCTAGTCAATGACACCTAGACCCCACCTGTCCTTTGACTGGTCAACTTTGACCTTTGACCCGCTGACTCAGCACACCCCCTGGACCCCACAGTCATTGACCTAGGCTAGTCCACTTGTGGGTTAAAAAGTATTCTGCCATATTTAATAATTTCGAATTTAATTAATTCCAGAAAATTGTTTAAACTTTGGAAATTCATATAAATTAATCCGTAGCTCGGATGAAAATGTTTTATATATGAAAAATGCTCAGAGAAATATGACGAATCCGAATATGTCACCCACATACCTGCCACACCCCTCTAACCTACTGGACATGGAACCTTCCCCTCTCATTCATCTGTCCGGGAAATGCCAAATGTCGGGAAAACCCCTCCGAATGTTTTCCATCTTCGTCTTCAACGTGTAGTACCACGTTAGTTCACCCCTAACACCGCGTATTACCATGTTATGCCTTGTGATGATTTGTTTGCTTTATGTTTATTGTTTCTTCCCCCTCTTCTCTCCGGTAGACTACGAGACTGACGCCGCTGCTGGTGCCCTGTCCGACTACATTGTTGACGACCCCTACTT
>NC_041384.1:616846012-616852729 GCF_002162155.2 Triticum dicoccoides | reverse complement strand
AGATATCGCCTATTCCTCTCTCTACTGCTTGCATTAGAGTAGTGTAGCATGTTACCGCTTTCCGTTAATCCTATTCTGATGCATAGCCTGTCATTGTTACTATAGCTGTTGATACCTTACCTGCAATCATAAATGCTTAGTATAGGATGCTAGTTTATCATCAGTGGCCCTACATTCTTGTCAGTCTGCCATGCTATACTATCGGGTCGTGATCATGTCGGGTATTGATCACGGGTATATACTATACATATTACACGTGATACATGTTGTGACTAAAGTCAGGTCGGCTCGTTGAGTACCCGCGGTTGATTCATGAATTGGGGGCTGAAAGGACATACTTTCCCGATGGCCCTGGCCCTGGTCGGCGTTCGCGGTTACTTCAAGATAACACGCTTAACGAGATCTTGGTATTTGATCTGAGTCTGGCCACTGGCCTATACGCACTAACCAACTACGCGGGAACAGTTATGGGCACTCGACGTCGTGGTATCAGCCGAAGCCTTCGTGACATCAGCGACTGAGCAGCGTACGCCGGGTTGGACCGCGTAATGCAACTTCCTTTGTAATGAAGGTTGCTAGGTCTGCTCACCGGCCGCGTACGCAACATGCAGGTGTGCAATGGGCGATGGGCCCAAACCCCCGCGCCATAGGATTTAGACCGGCGTGCTGACCTCTCTATTGTGCCTAGGTAGGGCTGCGACGTGTTGATCTTCCGAGGCCGGGCATGACCCAGAAAAGTGTGACCGGACAAAGGGGATCGAGCGTGTTGGGAAATATGGTGCACCCCTATAGGGAAGTTGATCTATTCGAATAGCCGTGTCCCTCGGTAAAAGGACGACCCAGAGTTGTACCTTGACCTTATGACAACTAGAACCGGATACTTAATAAAACACACCCTTCCAAGTGCCAGACACAACCGGTGATCGCTCTCTCACAGGGCGACGAGGGGAGGATCACCGGGTAGGGTTATGCTATGCGATGTCACTTGGTAAACTTACCATCTACTCTCTTCTGCATGCTGCAAGATGGAGGCGGCCAGAAGCGTAGTCTTCGACAGGACTAGCTATCCCCCTCTTATTCTGGCATTCTGCAGTTCAGTCCACATATACTACCCCCATTCATTGATACCAATGCATATGTAGTGTAGCTCCTTGCTTGCGAGTACTTTGGATGAGTACTCACGGTTGCTTTGTTACCCTTTTCCTCCTTTCTATACCCGCTTGTTGCAACCGGACGATGGAGCCCAGGAGCCAGACGCCACCCTCTCGACGACGACTCCTACTACACTGGAGGTGCCTACTACTACGTGCAGGCCGCTGACGACGACCAGGAGTAGTTTAGGAGGATCCCAGGCAGGAGGCCTGCGCCTCTCTCGATCTGTATCCTAGTTTGTGCTAGCCTTCTTAAGGCAAACTTGTTTAACTTATGTCTGTACTCAAATATTGTTGCTTCCGCTGACTCATCTATGATCGACCTCTTGTATTCGAGCCCTCAAGGCCCCTGGCTTGTAATATGATGCTTGTATGACTTATTTTATTTGTAGAGTTGTGTTGTGATATCTTCCCGTGAGTCCCTGATCTTGATCGTACACGTTTGCGTGTATGATTAGTGTATGATTGAATCGGGGGCGTCACAAAAGAGTCACTCCAAAGTCACTAATAGCGGAGAACAAACGAAGAGATTATTGTAGGGAACGAAACCACCTCAAAGTTATTCTTTCTGATCGATCTATTCAAGAGTTCGTACTAGAATAACACCTTAAGACACAAATCAACCAAAACCCTAATGTCACATAGATACTCCAATGTCACCTCAAGTATCTGTGGGTATGATTATACGATATGCATCACACAATCTCAGATTCATCTATTTAACCAACACAAAGAACTTAAAAGAGTGCCCCAAAGTTTCTACCAGAGAGTCAAGACGAAAACATGTGCCAACCCCTATGCATAAGTTCACGAGGTCACGAAACTCGCAAGTTGATCACCAAAACATACATCAAGTGGATCACGTGATATCCCATTGTCACCACAGATAAGCACATGAAAGACATACATCAAGTGTTCTCAAATCCTTAAAGACTCAATCCAATAAGATAAGTTCAAATGGTAAACTCAATTCATCACAAGAGAGTAGAGGGGGAGAAACATCATAAGATCCAACTATAACAGCAAAGCTCGCGATACATCAAGACCGTTTCGAATCAAGAACATGAGAGAGGGAGAGAGAGAGAGAGATCAAACTCATAGCTACTGGTACATACCCTCAACCCCGAGGGTGAACTACTCCCTCCTCATCATGGAGAGCGCCGGGATGATGAAGATGGCCACCGGAGAGGGATTCCCCCCTTGGGGAGGGTGCCGAAACTAGTCTAGATTGGTTTTCAGTGGCTACGGAGGCTTCTGGCGGCAGAACTCCCGATCTAGGTTATTTTCTGGGGGTTTTGTATTTATAGGAATTTTTGGCGCCGGTCTCACGTCAAGAAGGTGCACGAGTCATCCACAAGGCAGGCCCACGCGCCGGGGGGGCGTGCCCCCCACCCTCGTGCACGGCCCAAGACTCTTCTGGCCCAACTCTTTTACTCCGGGGTCTTCTTTTGGTCCATCAAAAATCGTCAAAATTGGCACGACAATTGGACTCCGTTTGGTATTCCTTTTCTAGAAAACTCAAAAACAAGGAAAAACAAAAACTGGCACTAGGCTCTAGGTTAATAGGTTAGTCCCAAAAATCATATAAAATAGCATATAAATGCATATAAAACATCCAAGGTTGATAATATAATAGCATGGAACAATAAAAAATTATAGATATGTTGGAGACGTATCAAGCATCCCCAAGCTTAATTCATGCTCGTCCTTGAGTAGGTAAATGACAAAAACAGAATTTTTGATGTGGAATGCTACCTAACATATTTATCCATGTAATTCTCTTTATTGTGGCAAGAATATTCAGATCCGAAAGATTCAAGAAAAAAGTTTAATATTGACATAAAAATAATAATACTTCAAGCATACTAACAAAGTAATCATGTCTTCTCAAAATAACATGGCTAAAGAAAGCTATCCCTACAAAATCATATATTCTGGCTATGCTCTATCTTCATCACACAAAATATTTAAATCATGCACAACCCCGGTGACAATCCAAGCAATTGTTGCATACTTTTGATGTTCTCAAACTTTTTGAATCTTCACGCAATACATGAGCATGAGCCATGTACATAGCACTATAGGTGGAATAGAATGGTGGTTGTGGAGAAGACAAAAAGGAGAAGATAGTCTCACATCAACTAGGCGTATCAACGGGCTATGGAGATGCCCATCAATAGATATCAATGTGAGTGAGTAGGGATTGCCATGCAACGGATGCACTAGAGCTATAAGTGTATGAAAGCTCAACAAAACAAACTAAGTGGGTGTTCATCCAACTCGCTTTCTCACGAAGACCTAGGGCATTTTGAGGAAGTCCATCATTGGAATATACAAGCCAAGTTCTATGATGTAAAAATTCCCACTAGTATATGAAAGTGACAACATAGTAGACTCTTTATCATGAAGATCATGGTGCTACTTTGAAGCACAAGTGTGGTAAAAGGATAGTAGCATTGCACCTTCTCTCTTTTTCTCTCTCTCTTTTTGTTTTTTGGGCCTTCTCTTTTTTATGGCCTCTTTTTTCTCTTTTTTTCATCCGGAGTCTCATCCCGACTTGTGGGGGAATCATAGTCTCCATCATCCTTTCCTCACATGGGACAATGCTCTAATAATGATGACCATCACACTTTTATTTACTTACAACTCAAGAATTACAACTCGATACTTAGAACAAAATATGACTCTATGTGAATGCCTCCGACGGTGTACCGGGATGTGCAATGACTCATGAGTGACATGTATGGAAGAATTATGAACGGTGGCTTTGCCACAAATACGATGTCAACTACATGATCATGCAAAGAAATATGACAATGATGGAGCGCGTCATAATAAACGGAACGGTGGAAAGTTGCATGGCAATATATCTCGGAATGGCTATGGAAATGCCATAATAGGTAGGTATAGTGGCTGTTTTGAGGAAAGTATATGGTGGGTTTATGGTACCGGCAAAAGTTGCGCGGTGCTAGAGAGGCTAGCAATGGTGGAAGGGTGAGAGTGCGTATAATCCATGGACTCAACATTAGTCATAAAGAACTCACATACTTGTTGAAAAAATCTATTAGTTATCGAAACAAAGTACTACGTGCATGCTCCTAGGGGGATAGATTGGTAGGAAAAGACCATCGCTCGTCCCCGACCGCCACTCATAAGGAAGACAATCAATAAATAAATCATGCTCCGACTTCATCACATAACGGTTCACCATACGTGCATGCCACGTGAATCACAAATTTAACACAAGTATCTCTCAAATTCACAACTACTCAACTAGTATGACTCTAATATCACCATCTTTATATCTCAAAACAATCATAAGGAATCAATCTTCACATAGTATTCAATGCACTTTATATGAAAGTTTTTATTATACCCATCTTGAATGCCCATCATATTAGGACTAAATTCATAACCAAAGGAAATTACCAGGCTGTTTAAGACTCTCAAAATAATATAAGTGAAGCATGAGAGTTCATCTATCTTCAAAAAAAAACCACCCCTGTGCTCTAAAAATATATAAGTGAAGCACTATAGCAAGTGACGAACTACTCCGAAAGATATAAATGAAGATCAATGAGTAGTTGAATAATTATGCAACTATGTGAAGACTCTCTAACATTTAAGAATTTCAGATCTTGGTATATTATTCAAATAGCAAGCAAAAAAAATGACGCTCCAAGAAAAACACATATCATGTGGTGAATAAAAATATAGCTCCAAGTAAAGTTACCGATGAACGAAAACGAAAGGGGGATGCCATCCGGGGCATCCCCAAGCTTAGTCTCTTGGTTGTCCTTTAATATTACTTTGGGGTTCCTTGATCATCCCCAATCTTAGGCTCTTGCCACTCCTTATTCCATACCATCGAATCTTTACCCAAAACTTGGAAACTTCACAACACAAAATTTAACAGAAAACTCGTAAGCTCCATTAGTATAAGAAAATAAATCACCACTTAGGTACTGTTGTGTACTCATTCTAAATTCATATTGGTGTAATATCTACTATATTACAACTTCTCTATGGTTCATACCCTCCGATACTACTCATAGATTCATCAAAATTGCAAACAACACATAGAAAACAGAATCTGTCAAAAACAGAACAGTCTGTAGTAATCTGTATCAAACGTATACTTATGAAACCCAAAAATTCTAAAATAAATTTCTGGATGTGTGGAATTTATCTATTAATCATCTTCAAAAATAATCAACTAAGTAGCACTCTCCAATAAACATAGCAGCAAATCTCGTGAGCGCTAAAGTTTCTGTTTTTTACAGCAAGATCGCAAAGACTTTCCCCAAGTCTTCCCAAAGGTTCTACTTGGCACAATCACGAATTAAAACATAAAACCACATCTAAACAGAGCTAGATGAATTATTTATTACTAAACAGGAACTAAAAGCAAGGAACAAAAAATAAAAATTGGGTTGCCTCCCAACAAACACTATCATTTAACGCCCCTAGCTAGGCATGATGATTTCAATGATGCTCACATAAAAGATAAGAATTGAAACATAAATATGAAGGAAATATGCCCTAGAGGCAATAATAAAGTTATTATTTATTTCCTTATATCATGATAAATGTTTATTATTCATGCTAGAATTGTATTAACCAGAAACATAATACATGTGTGAATACATAGACAAACAGAGTGTCACTAGTATGCCTCTACTTGACTAGCTCGTTAATCAAAGATGGTTATGTTTCCTAACCATGGACAAAGAGTTGTTATTTGATTAACGGGATCACATCATTAGGTGAATGATCTGATTGACATGACCCATTCCATTAGCTTAGCACCCGATCGTTTAGTATGTTGCTATTGCTTTCTTCATGACTTATACATGTTCCTATGACTATGAGATTATGCAACTCCCGTTTGTCGGAGGAACACTTTGTGTGCTACCAAACGTCACAACATAACTGGGTGATTATAAAGGTGCTCTACAGGTGTCTCCAAAGGTACATGTTGGGTTGGCGTATTTCGAGATTAGGATTTGTCACTCCGATTGTCGGAGAGGTATCTCTGGGCCCTCTCGGTAATGCACATCACATAAGCCTTGCAAGCATTGCAACTAATGAGTTAGTTGTGAGATGATGTATTACGGAACGATTAAAGAGACTTGTCGGTAACGATATTGAACTAGGTATTGAGATACCGACGATCGAATCTCGGGCAAGTAACATACCGATGACAAAGGGAACAACGTATGTTGTTATGCGGTCTGACCGATAAAGATCTTCGTAGAATGTGTAGGAACCAATATGAGCATCCAGGTTCCGCTATTGGTTATTGACCGGAGACGTGTCTCGGTCATGTCTACATTGTTCTCGAACCGTAGGGTCCGCACGCTTAATGTTATGATGACAGTTTCATTATGAGTTTATGTATTTTGATGTACCGAAGGTTGTTTGGAGTCCCGGATGTGATCATGGACATGACGAGGAGTCTCGAAATGGTCGAGACATAAAGATCGATATATTGGAAGCCTATATTTGGATATCGGAATCGTTCCGGGTGAAATCGGGATTTTACCGGAGTACCGGGGGGTTACCG
>NC_041384.1:616798640-616845734 GCF_002162155.2 Triticum dicoccoides | reverse complement strand
GGGGGTTATTGGGCCTACATGGGCCCTAAGGGAGAAGAGGAAAGGAGGCAAGAGGTGGCCGCGCGCCCCTCCCCTCCCTAGTCCGAATAGGACAAGGAGAGGGGGGCGGCTCCCCCCCTTTCTTTCCCTCTTCCTCCTCTTCCCCACTTCTCCTTCTCCAACTAGGAAAGAGCCCCCTTGGCGCGCCCTCCTTAGCCAGCCGCCCCCTCCCCTTGGCTCCTTTATATACAGGGGCAGGGGGGCACCCTAGAACACACAAGTTGATCTTCGTGATTGTTCCTTAGCCGTGTACGATGCCCCCCTCCACCATATTCCACCTCGGTCATATTGTAGCGGTGCTTAGGAGAAGCCCTGCGACGGTTGAACATAAAGATCGTCACCACGCCGTCGTGCTGACGGAACTCCTCCCCGAAGCTTTGCTGGATCAGAGCCCGGGGAGCGTCATCGAGCTGAACGTGTGCCAAGAACTCGGAGGTGCCGGAGTAACGGTGCTTGGATCGGTTGGATCGGGAAGACGTACGACTACTTCCTCTACATTGCGTCAACGCTTCCGCTTCGGTCTATGAGGGTACGTAGAAAACACTCTCCCCTCTCGTTGCTATGCATCACCATGATCTTGCGTGTGCGTAGGAATTTTTTTGAAATTACTACGTTCCCCTACAGTGCCATCCGAGCCTAGGTTTTATGGTTTGATGTTATATGCACGAGTAGAACACAAGTGAGTTGTGGGCGATATAAGTCATACTGCTTACCAGCATGTCATACTTTGGTTCGGCGGTATTGCTGGATGAAGCGGCCCGGACCGACATTATGCGTACGCTTACGCGAGACTGGTTCTACCGCCGTGCTTTGCACACAGGTGGCTGGCGGGTGTCAGTTTCTCCAACTTTAGTTGAACCGAGTGTGGCTACGCCCGGTCCTTGCGAAGGTTAAAACAGCACCAACTTGACAAACTATCATTGTGGTTTTGATGCGTAGGTAAGATTGGTTCTTGCTTAAGCCCGTAGCAGCCACGTAAAACTTGCAACAAACAAAGTAGAGGACGTCTAACTTGTTTTTGCAGGGCATGTTGTGATGTGATATGGTCAAGGCATGATGCTAAATTTTATTATATGAGATGATCATGTTTTGTAACCAAGTTATCGGCAACTGGCAGGAGCCATATGGTTGTTGCTTTATTGTATGCAATGCAATCACCCTGTAATGCTTTACTTTATCACTAAGCGGTAGCGATAGTCGTAGAAGCATAAGATTGGTGAGACGACAACGATGCTACGATGGAGATCAAGGTGTCGCGCCGGTGAGGATGGTGATCATGACGGTGCTTCGGAGATGGAGATCACAAGCACAAGATGATGATGGCCATATCATATCACTTATATAATTTGCATGTCATGTTTATCTTTTATGCATCTTATCTTGCTTTGATTGACGGTAGCATTATAAGATGATCTCTCACTAAATTTCAAGATAAAAAGTGTTCTCCCTGAGTATGCACCGTTGCCAAAGTTCGTCGTGCCCAGACACCACGTGATGATCGGGTGTGATAAGCTCTACGTCCATCTACAACGGGTGCAAGCCAGTTTTGCACACCCAGAATACTCAGGTTAAACTTGACGAGCCTATCATATGCATATATGGCCTCGGAACACTGAGACCGAAAGGTCGAGCGTGAATCATATAGTAGATATGATCAACATAGCGATGTTCACCATTGAAAACTAGTCCATTTCACGTGATGATCGGTTATGGTTTAGTAGATTTGGATCACGTGATCACTTAGATGATTAGAGGGATGTCTATCTAAGTGGGAGTTCTTAAGTAATATGATTAATTGAACTTAAATTTATCATGAACTTAGTCCCTGATAGTATCTTGCTTGTTTGTGTTGATTGTAGATAGATGGCCCGTGCTGTTGTTCCGTTGAATTTTAATGCGTTCCTTGAGAAAGCAAAGTTGAAAGATGATGGTAGCAATTACACGGACTGGGTCCATAACTTGAGGATTATCCTCATTGCAGAACAGAAGAGTTACGTCCTGGAAGCACTGCTGGGTGCCAGGCCTGCTGCTGATGCAACTGACGACGTTAAGAATGTCTGGCAGAGCAAAGCTGATGACTACTCAATAGTTCAATGTGCCATGCTTTACGGCTCAGAACCGGGACTTCAACGACGTTTTGAACGTCATGGGGCATATGAGATGTTCCAGGAGTTGAAGTTAATATTCCAGCAGAATGCCCGGATTGAGAGATATGAAGTCTCCAATAAATTCTATAGCTGCAAGATGGAGGAGAATAGTTCTGTCAGTGAGCATATACTCAAGATGTCTGGGTATTGTAATCACTTGATTCAACTGGGAGTTAATCTTCCAGATGATAGCGTCATTGACAGAATTCTCCAATCACTTCCACCAAGCTACAAGAGCTTCGTGATGAACTATAATATGCAAGGGATGGATAAGACAATTCCTGAGCTCTTCGCAATGCTAAAGGTTGCGGAGGTAGAAATCAAGAAGGAGCATCAAGTGTTGATGGTCAACAAGACCACTAGTTTCAAGAAAAAGGGCAAAGGGAAGAAGAAGGGAACTTCAAGAAGAATAACAAGCAAGTTTCTGCTCAGGAGAAGAAACCCAAGTCTGGACCTAAGCCTGAAATTGAGTGCTTCTAGTGCAAGCAGACTGGTCACTAGAAGCGGAACTGCCCCAAGTATTTGGAGGATAAGAAGGATGGCAAGGTGAACAAAGGTATATGTGATATACATGTTATTGATGTGTACCTTACTAGAGCTCGCAGTAGCACCTGGGTATTTGATACTGGTTCTGTTGCTAATATTTGCAACTCGAAACAGGGACTACAGATTAAGCGAACACTGGCAAAGGACAAGGTGACGATGCGCGTGGGAAATGGTTCCAAAGTCGATGTGATTGCGGTCGGCATGCTACCTCTACATCTACCTACGGGATTAGTATTAGACCTAAATAATTGTTATTTGATGCCAGCGTTGAGCATGAACATTATATCTGGATCATGTTTGATGCGAGATGGTTATTCATTTAAATCAGAGAATAATGGTTGTTCTATTTATATGAGTAATATCTTTTATGGTCATGCACCCTTGAAGAGTGGTCTATTTTTGATGAATCTCGATAGTAGTGATACACATATTCATAATGTTGAAGCCAAAAGATGCAGAGTTGATAATGATAGTGCAACTTATTTGTGGCACTGCCGTTTAGGTCATATCGGTGTAAAGCGCATGAAGAAACTCCATACTGATGGACTTTTGGAACCACTTGATTATGAATCACTTGGTACTTGCGAACCGTGCCTCATGGGCAAGATGACTAAAACGCCGTTCTCCGGTACTATGGAGAGAGCAACAGATTTGTTGGAAATGATACATACAGATGTATGTGGTCCGATGAATGTTGAGGATCGTGGCGGATATCGTTATTTTCTCACCTTCACAGATGATTTAAGCAGATATGGGTATATCTACTTAATGAAGCATAAGTCTGAAACATTTGAAAAGTTCAAAGAATTTCAGAGTGAAGTTGAAAATCATCGTAACAAGAAAATAAAGTTTCTACGATCTGATCGTGGAGGAGAATATTTGAGTTACGAGTTTGGTCTACATTTGAAACAATGCGGAATAGTTTCACAGCTCACGCCACCCGGAACACCACAATGTAATGGTGTGTCCGAACGTCGTAATCGTACTTTACTTGATATGGTGCGATCTATGATGTCTCTTACAGATTTACCGCTATCATTTTGGGGTTATGCTTTAAAGACGGCCGCATTCACGTTAAATAGGGCACCATCAAAATCCGTTGAGACGATGCCTTATGAACTATGGTTTGGCAAGAAACCAAAGTTGTCGTTTCTTAAAGTTTGGGGCTATGATGCTTATGTGAAAAAGCTTCAACCTGATAAGCTCGAACCCAAATCGGAGAAATGTGTCTTCATAGGATACCCAAAGGAGACTGTTGGGTACACCTTCTATCACAGATCCGAAGGCAAGACATTCGTTGCTAAAAATGGATCCTTTCTAGAGAAGGAGTTTCTCTCGAAAGAAGTGAGTGGGAGGAAAGTAGAACTTGATGAGGTAACTGTACCTGCTCCCTTATTGGAAAGTAGTACATCACAGAAACCGGTTTCTGTGACACCTAAACTAGTTAGTGAGGAAGTTAATGATGATGATCATAGAACTTCAGATCAAGTTGCTACTGAATCTAATAGATCAAACAGAGTAAGATCCGCACCAGAGTGGTACGGTAATCCTATTCTTGAAGTCATGCTACTAGATCATGATGAACCTACAAACTATGAAGAAACGATGGTGACCCCAGATTCCGCGAAATGGCTTGAAGCCATGAAATTTGAGATGGGATCCATGTATGAGAACAAAGTGTGGACTTTGGTTGACTTGCCTGATGATCGGCAAGCAATTGAGAATAAATGGATCTTCAAGAAGAAGACTAACGCTGACGGTAATGTTACTGTCTACAAAGCTCGACTTGTTGCAAAAGGTTTTCGACAAGTTCAAGGGATTGACTACGATGAGACCTTCTCATCCGTAGCGATGCTTAAGTCTATCCGAATCATGTTAGCAATTGCCGCATTTTATGATTATGAAATTTGGCAAATGGATGTCAAAACTGCATTCCTGAATGGATTTCTGGAAGAAGAGTTGTATATGATGCAACCAGAAGGTTTTGTCGATCCAAAAGGAGCTAACAAAGTGTGCAAGCTCCAGCGATCCATTTATGGACTGGTGCAAGCCTCTCGGAGTTGGAATAAATGCTTTGATAGTGTGATCAAAGCATTTGGTTTTATACAGACTTTTGGAGAAGCCTATATTTACAAGAAAGTGAGTGGGAGCTCTGTAGCATTTCTGATATTATATGTGGATGACATATTACTAATTGGAAATGATATAGAATTTCTGGATAGCATAAAGGGATACTTGAATAAGAGTTTTTCAATGAAAGACCTCGGTGAAGCTGCTTACATATTAGGCATTAAGATCTATAGAGATAGATCAAGACGCTTAATTGGACTTCCACAAAGCACGTACCTTGACAAAGTTTTGAAGAAGTTCAAAATGGATCAAGCAAAGAAAGGGTTCTTGCCTGTGTTACAAGGTGTGAAGTTGAGTAAGACTCAATGCCCGACCACTGCAGAAGATAGAGAGAAAATGAAAGATGTTCCCTATGCTTCAGCCATAGGCTCTATCATGTATGCAATTCTGTGTACCAGACCTGATGTGTGCCTTGCTATAAGTCTAGCAGGGAGGTACCAAAGTAATCCAGGAGTGGATCACTGGACAGCGGTCAAGAACATCCTGAAATACCTGAAAAGGACTAAGGATATGTTTCTCGTTTATGGAGGTGACAAAGAGCTCATCGTAAATGGTTACGTTGATGCAAGCTTTGACACTGATCCGGACGATTCTAAATCGCAAACCAGATACGTGTTTACATTAAACGGTGGAGCTGTCAGTTGGTGCAGTTCTAAACAAAGCGTCGTGGCGGGATCTACATGTGAAGCGGAATACATAGCTGCTTCGGAAGCAGCAAATGAAGGAGTCTGGATGAAGGAGTTCATATCTGATCTAGGTGTCATACCTAGTGCATCGGGTCCAATGAAAATCTTTTGTGACAATACTGGTGCAATTTCCTTGGCAAAGGAATCCAGATTTCACAAGAGAACCAAGCACATCAAGAGACGCTTCAATTCCATCCGGGATCTAGTCCAGGTGGGAGACATAGAGATTTGCGAGATACATACGGATCTGAATGTAGCAGACCCGTTGACTAAGCCTCTTCCACGAGCAAAACATGATTAGCACCAAGGCTCCATGGGTGTTAGAATCATTACTGTGTAATCTAGATTATTGACTCTAGTGCAAGTGGGAGACTCAAGGAAATATGCCCTAGAGGCAATAATAAAGTTATTATTTATTTCCTTATATCATGATAAATGTTTATTATTCATGCTAGAATTGTATTAACCGGAAACATAATACATGTGTGAATACATAGACAAACAGAGTGTCACTAGTATGCCTCTACTTGACTAGCTCATTAATCAAAGATGGTTATGTTTCCTAACCATGGACAAAGAGTTGTTATTTGATTAATAGGATCACATCATTAGGTGAATGATCTGATTGACATGACCCATTCCATTAGCTTAGCAGCCGATCGTTTAGTATGTTGCTATTGCTTTCTTCATGACTTATACATGTTCCTATGACTATGAGATTATGCAACTCCCGTTTGCCGGAGGAACACTTTGTGTGCTACCAAACGTCACAACATAACTGGGTGATTATAAAGGTGCTCTACAAGTGTCTCCAAAGGTACATGTTGGGTTGGCGTATTTCGAGATTAGGATTTGTCACTCTGATTGTCGGAGAGGTATCTCTGGGCCCTCTCGGTAATGCACATCACATAAGCCTTGCAAGCATTGCAACTAATGAGTTAGTTGTGAGATGATGTATTACAGAATGATTAAAGAGACTTGCCGGCAACGAGATTGAACTAGTTATTGAGATACCAACGATCGAATCTCGGGCAAGTAACATACCGATGACAAAGGGAACAACGTATGTCGTTATGCGGTCTGACCGATAAAGATCTTCGTAGAATGTGTAGGAACCAATATGAGCATCCAGGTTCCGCTATTGGTTATTGACCGGAGACGTGTCTCGGTCATGTCTACATTGTTCTCGAACCGCAGGGTCCGCACGCTTAATGTTACGATGACAGTTTCATTATGAGTTTATGTATTTTGATGTACCGAAGGTTGTTTGGAGTCCCGGATGTGATCATGGACATGACGAGGAGTCTCGAAATGGTCGAGACATAAAGATCGATATATTGGAAGCCTATATTTGGATATCAGAATCGTTCCGGGTGAAATCGGGATTTTACCGGAGTACCGGGGGGTTACCGGAACCCCCCCGGGGGTTATTGGGCCTACATGGGCCCTAAGGGAGAAGAGGAAAGGAGGCAAGAGGTGGCCGCGCGCCCCTCCCCTCCCTAGTCCGAATAGGACAAGGAGAGGGGGGCGGCGCCCCCCCTTTCCTTTCCCTCTTCCTCCTCTTCCCCACTTCTCCTTCTCCAACTAGGAAAGAAGGGAGTCCTACTCCCGGTGGGAGTAGGACTCCCCTTTGGCGCGCCCTCCTTAGCCGGCTGCCCCCTCCCCTTGGCTCCTTTATATACGAGGGCAGGGGGGCACCCTAGAACACACAAGTTGATCTTCGTGATCGTTCCTTAGCCGTGTACGGTGCCCCCCTCCACCATATTCCACCTCGGTCATATTGTAGCGGTGCTTAGGCGAAGCCCTGCGACGGTTGAACATTAAGATCATCACCACGCCGTCGTGCTAACGGAACTCCTCCCCGAAGCTTTGCTGGATCGGAGCCCGAGGAGCGTCATCGAGCTGAACGTGTGCCAAGAACTCGGAGGTGCCGGAGTAATTGTGCTTGGATCGGTTGGACCGGGAAGACGTACGACTACTTCCTCTACATTGCGTCAACGCTTCCGCTTCGGTCTACGAGGGTACGTAGACAACACTCTCCCCTCTCGTTGCTATGCATCACCATGATCTTGCGTGTGCGTAGGATTTTTTTTGAAATTACTACGTTCCCCTACAAAAGAAAGCATCATGAAGAATATGACTAGAACATTTAAGTCTAACCCACTTCCTATGCATAGGGATTTTGTGAGCAAACAACTTGTGGGAATAAGAATCAACTTGCATAGGAAGGTAAAACAAGCAAATCTTCAAGATTTTCAACACATAGAGAGAGGAAACTTGATATTGTTGCAATTCCTACAAGCATATATTCCTCCCTCATAATAATTTTCAGTAGCATCATGAATGAATTCAACAATATAACTATCACATAAAGTATTCTTTTCATGATCTACAAGCATAGAATTTTTATTACTCTCCACATGAGCAAATTTCTTCTCATGAATGGTAGTGGGAGCAAACTCAACAAAATAACTGTCATGTGAGGCATAGTCCAATTGAAAACTAAAATCATGATGCCAAGTTTCATGGTTATCATTATTCTTTATAGCATACATGTCATCACAATAATCACCATAGATAGCAACTTTGTTCTCATAATCAATTGGAACCTCTTCCGAAATAGTGGATTCATCACTAAATAAAGTCATGACCTCTCCAAATCCACTTTCATCAATATAATCATCATAAATAGGAGGCGTGCTTTCATCGTAATAAATTTTCTCATCAAAACTTGGGGGACAAAAAAATATCATCTTCATCAAACATAGCTTCCCCAAGCTTGTCGCTTTGCATATCATTAGCATCATGGATATTCAAGGAATTCATACTAACAACATTGCAATCATGCTCATCATTCAAATATTTAGTGCCAAACATTCTAATACATTCTTCTTCTAAAACTTTGGCACAATTATCGGAATCCTTATTTTCATGAAAGATATTAAAAAGATGAAGCATATGAGGTACCCTTAATTCCATTTTTTTGTAGTTTTCTTTTATAGACTAAACTAGTGATAAAACAAGGAAGTAAAAGATTTGATTGCAAGATCTAAAGTATACCTTCAAGCACTAACCTCCCCGGCAATAGCGCCAGAAAAGAGCTTGATGTCTACTACACAACCTTCTTCTTGTAGACGTTGTTGGGTCTCCAAGTGCAGAGGTTTGTAGGACAGTAACAATTTTCCCTCAAGTGGATGACCTAAGGTTTATCAATCCATGGGAGGCATAGGATGAAGATGGTCTCTCTCAAACAACCCTGCAACCAAATAACAAAGAGTCTCTTGTGTCCCCAACACACCCAATACAATGGTAAATTGTATAGGTGCACTAGTTCAGTGAAGAGATGGTGATACAAGTGGTATATGGATGGTAGATAAAGGTTTTTGTAATATGAAAATATAAAAACAGCAAGGTAACTAATGATAAAAGTGAGCGTAAACGGTATTGCTATGTGCTGAAACAAGGCCTGGGGTTCATACTTTCACTAGTGCAAGTTCTTTCAACAATAATAACATAATTGGATCATATAACTATCCCTCAACATGCAACAAAGAGTCACTCCAAAGTCACTAATAGCGGAGAACAAACGAAGAGATTATTGTAGGGTACGAAACCACCTCAAAGTTATTCTTTCTGATCGATCTATTCAAGAGTTCGTACTAGAATAACACCTTAAGACACAAATCAACCAAAACCCTAATGCCACATAGATACTCCAATGTCACCTCAAGTATCCATGGGTATGATTATACGATATGCATCACACAATCTCAGATTCATCTATTCAACCAACATAAAGAACTTCAAAGAGTGCCCCAAAGTTTCTACCAGAGAGTCAAGACAAAAATGTGTGCCAACCCCTATGCATAAGTTCACGAGGTCACGGAACTCGCAAGTTGATCACCAAAACATACATCAAGTGGATCACATGATATCCCATTGTCACCATAGATAAGCACATGAAAGACATACATCAAGTGTTCTCAAATCCTTAAAGACTCAATCCGATAAGATAACTTCAAAGGGAAAACAGAATTCATCACAAGAGAGTAGAGGAGGAGAAACATCATAAGATCCAACTATAATAGCAAAGCTCACAATACATCAAGACCATTCTGAATCAAGAACACGAGAGAGAGATCAAACACATAGCTACTAGTACATACCCTCAGCCCTGAGGGTGAACTACTCCCTCCTCGTCATGGAGAGCACAGGGATGATGAAGATGGCCACCGAAGAGAGATTCCCCCCTCCGGCAGGGTGCCGGAACGGGTCTAGGTTGGTTTTCGGTAGCTACGAAGGCTTCTGGCGGTGGAACTCCCGATCTAGGTTATTTTCCGGAGGTTTCTGTATTAATAGGATTTTTTGGCGTCGATCTCATGTCAAGAAGGTGCCCAAGTCGTCCACGAGGCAGGCCCACGCGCCCGCGGGGGGGGGGGGGGACCCTCGTGGATGGCTCGAGACTCTTCTGGCCTAACTCTTTTACTCCGGGGTCTTCCTTTGGTCCATAAAAATCATCAAAAATTGGCATGTCAATTGGACTCTGTTTGGTATTCCTTTTTAGTAAAACTCAAAAACAAGGAAAAATAGAAACTCGCACTGGGCTCTAGGTTAATAGGTTAGTCCCAAAAATCATATAAAATAGCATATAAATGAATATAAAACATCCAAGGTTGATAATATAATAGCATGGAACAATAAAAAATTATAGATACGTTGGAGACGTATCAAACATCCCCAAGCTTAATTCATGCTCATCCTCGAGTAGGTAAATGATAAAAACAGAATTTTTGATGTGGAATGCTACCTAACATATTTATCCATGTAATTCTCTTTATTGTGGCAAGAATATTCAGATCCGAAAGATTCAAGACAAAAGTTTAATATTGACATAAAAATAATAATACTTCAAGCATACTAACAAAGTAATCATGTCTTCTCAAAATAACATGGCCAAAGAAAGCTATCCCTACAAAATCATATAGTTTGGCTATGCTCTATCTTCATCACACAAAATATTTAAATCATGCACAACCCCGATGACAAGCCAAGCAATTGTTTCATACTTTTGATGTTCTCAAACTTTTTGAATCTTCACGCAATACATGAGCGTGAGCCATGGACATAGCACTATAGGAGGAATAGAATGGTGGTTGTGGAGAAGACAAAAAGGAGAAGATAGTCTCACATCAACTAGGCGTATCAATGGGCTATGGAGATTCCCATCAATAGATATTAATGTGAGTGAGTAGGGATTGCCATGCAACGGATGCACTAGAGCTATAAGTGTATGAAAGCTCAACAAAAGAAACTAAGTGGGTGTGCATCCAACTCGCTTGCTGATAACCCACAAGTATGGGGATCGCAACAGTTTTCGATAAGTAAGAGTGTTGAACCCAGTGAGGAGCTAAAGGTAGAACAAATATTCCCTCAAGTTCTATCGACCACTGATACCACTCTACGCACGCTTGACATTCGCTTTACCTAGAACAAGTATGAAACTAGTAGTACTTTGTAGGTGTTGTTGGATAGGTTTGCAAGATAATAAAGAGTACGTAAATAAAACTAGGGGTTGTTAAGGTAAAGAAGCAACTAAAGTAAATATAGCGAGTGTGGAAAAGTGGTGGTAGGAGTTGCAAAATTGCCCCTAAGCAATTGACTACTTTACTAGACCGATAGCAAGTATTATGTGGGAGAGGCCTCTGCTAGCATGTCATCCCTTACTTGGAATTCTATGCACTTATGATTGGAACTATTAGCAAGCATCCACAACTACTAATGTTCATTAAGGTAAAACCCAACCATAGCATTAAGATATATTGGTCCCCCTTCAATCCCGTATGCAACAATTTCTATGCTAGGTTGAAGCTTCTGTCACTCTTGCCCTCCAATACATAGTCCTATCAACATACAACTAACCCTAGGGTGTGATCCACGCGCGCAAACATATGATGGGCACCAAAGGACAGCAACATAACCACAAGCAAATTAAATCAATCATAGCAATTCATCAACCACCGATAGGACAACGAAAATCTACTCAGACATCATAGGATGGCAACACATCATTGGATAATAATATGAAGCATAAAGCACCATGTTCAAGTAGAGGGTACAGCGGGTTGCGGGAGAGTGGACCGCTGTAGATAGAGGGGGGAAGGTGATGGAGATGTTGGTGAAGATGGCGGAGGTGTTGGTGTAGATCGCGGTGATGATGATGATGGCCACGGCAGCGTTCCAGCGCCACCGGAAGAGAAGGGGAGAGGGGGCCCCTTCGTATTCTTCTTCCTTGACCTCCTCCCTAGATGGGAGAAGGGTTTCCCCTCTGGTCCTTGGCCTCCATGGCATGGGAGGGGCGAGAGCCCCTCCGAGATTGGATCTGTCTCTCTGTCTCTCTCTGTTTCTGCTTTCTGTTCTGGCTCTGTTTCACCGTTTCGTATATATATATATATGGAGATATGTAACTCCGATTGGCCTGAAACCTTCGCCGTGATTTTTTTCCGAATATTAGCTTTCTTGCGGCAAAAGAAGAGCGTCAACCGCCTTACGGTGGGCTCATGTGGGTAGGGGCGCGCCCTAGGGGGGCGCCCCCTGCCTCGTGACTACCTCGGGCACTGGTTCGTGTTGATTTTCCTTCCGAATTTTCCATATTTTCCAAAAATAAGCTCCATCTGTTTTTATCCCGTTTGGACTCCGTTTGATATGGATATTCTATGAAACCAAAAACATGCAACAGACAGGAACTGGCACTGGGCACTAGATCAATATGTTAGTCCCAAAAATAATATAAAAAGTTGCCAAAAAGTACATGAAAGTTGAATAATATTGGCATGGAACAATCAAAAATTGTAGATACGACGGAGACATATCAGCATCCCCAAGCTTAATTCCTGCTCGTCCTCAAGTAGGTAAATGATAAAAAAAATAATTTTTGATGTGGAATGCTACCTAGCATAATCTTGATCATATGTCTAATCATGGCATGAATATTAAGACACGAGGGATTCAAAGCAATAGTCTATCCTTTGACATTAAGACAATAATACTTCAAGCATACTAATAAAGCAATCATGTATTTTCAAAATAACATGGCCAAAGAAAGTTATCCCTACAAAATCATATAGTCTGGCTATGCTCCATCTTCACCACACAAAATATTCACATCATGCACAACCCCAATGACAAGCCAAGCAATTGTTTCATACTTTTGACGTTCTCAAACCTTTTCAACTTTCACGCAATACATGAGCGTGAGCCATGGACATAGCACTATAGGTGGAATAGAATATGATGGTGGAGAAGACAAAAAGGAGAAGATAGTCTCACATCAACTAGGCCTATCAACGGGCTATGGAGATGCCCATCAATAGATATCAATGTGAGTGAGTAGGAATTGCCATGCAACGGATGCACTAGAGCTAAGTGTATGAAAGCTCTAACTGAAACTAAGTGGGTGTGCATCCAACTTGCTTGCTCATGAAGACCTCAGGCATTTCAGGAAGCCCGGCATCGGAATATACAAGCCAAGTTCTATAATGAAAATTCCCACTAGTATATGAAAGTGATAACTCAAGAGACTCTCTATATGAAGAACATGGTGCTACTTTGAACCACAAGTGTGGAAAAAGGATAGTAGCACTGCCCCTTCTCTCTTTTTCTCTCTTTTTTTGTTTTCCTTTTTTGGGCCTTCTCTTTTTTTGGCCTTTCTCTTTTTTTTATTCTTTCGTCCGGAGTCTCATCCCGACTTGTGGGGGAATCATAGTATCCATCATCCTTTTCTCACTGGGGCAATGCTCTAATAATGATGATCATCACACTTTTATTTACTTACAACTCGATATTACAACTCGATATCTAGAACAAAGAAATGACTCTGTATGAATGCCTCCGGCGGTGTACCGGGATGTGCAATGATCTAGCGTAGCAATGACATCAAAAAACGGACAAGCCATGAAAACATCATGCTAGCTATCTTACAATCATGCAAAGCAATATGACAATAAATGCTCAAGTCATGTATATGATGATGATGAAAGTTGCATGGCAATATATCTCGGAATGGCTATGGAAATGCCATGATAGGTAGGTATGGTGGCTGTTTTAAGGAAGATATTTGGTGGGTTTATGGTATCGGTGAAAGTTGCGCGGTACTAGAGAGGCTAGCAATGGTGGAAGGGTGAGAGTGCGTATAATCCATGGACTCAACATTAGTCATAAAGAACTCACATACTTATTGCAAAAATATATTAGTTATCGAAACAAAGTACTACACGCATGCTCCTAGGGAGATAGATTGGTAGGAAAAGACCATCGCTCGTCCCCGACCGCCACTCATAAGGAAGACAATCAATAAATAAATCATGCTCTGACTTCATCACATAACGGTTCACCATACGTGCATGCTACGGGAATCACAAACTTCAACACAAGTATTTCTACAATCCAAAACTACCCACTAGCATGACTCTAATATCACCATCTTTATATCACAAAACTATTGCAAGGAATCAAACATATCATATTCAGTGATCTACAAGTTTTATGTAGGATTTTATGACTAACCATGTGAATGACCAATTCCTGTCATCTCTCTAAACAGATATAAGTGAAGCAAGAGAGTTTAATTCTTTCTACAAAATATATGCCCACGCTCTAACAAATATAAGTGAAGCAAAAGAGCATTCTACAAATGGCGGTTGTCTAAGTGAAGAGAAACAGGCAATCCGAACTTCAAATGATATAAGTGAAGCACATGAAGCATTCTATAAAGCCATACTCAAAAGATATAAGTGACGTGCAATGAGCATTCTATAAATCAACCAAGTACTATCTCATACCAGCATGGTGCATAAAAAAATAAAAACCTAGATGCAAAAGACGCTCCAAGACTTGCACATACCGCATGAACGAAACGAATCCGAAAACATACCGATATTTGTTGAAGAAAGAGGGGATGCCTCCCCAGCATCCCCAAGCTTAGACGCTTGAGGCTCCTCGAATATTTACTTGGGGTGCCTCGGGCATCCCCAAGCTTTATCTCTTGCCTCTCTTCCTTCTTCTCACATCGAGACTTTCTCAATCATCGAACACTTCGTCCACACAAAACTTCAACAGAAAACTCGGTAAGATCCGTTAGTATAATAAAGCAAATCACTACTCTAAGTACTGTTGCAAACCAATTCATATTTTGTTTTTGCATTGTGTCTACTGTAATATAACTTTTTCATGGCTTAATCCACTAATATAAATTGATAGTTTCATCGAAACAAGTAAACTATGCATCAAAAACAGAATGTGTCTAAAACAGAACAGTCTGTAATAATCCGAACATTCACCATACTTATGGTACTTGAAAAATTCTACCAAAAGTAGGAAAAATAAAAAAATGTATAGTAAGGCAGTGCAAAAAGAATCAGAACCATTTTACGTTCCAGCTAAAAATGTAAAATCTCGCACTACAGCCAAAGTTTCTGTCCTGCATCGTACAAACCATCAAGCAAATGTAAACATCCTAAAGGCAAACCTTGGCACATTATTTTTATAATACAATGGAATTGTACAAGGGGATAATTATTTTTGTTGAAAAGTTTCTGTAATCAAGATTCACAAAGTTGCCGTGAGCATGAACAAAGTTCAAGGAGCTCTCCCACTTCAACAATGCTTGTCTTTCTCACTTTCGCTCTCCTTTTTGAAAAAGTTTTGGGTTCCCCTCTTTATTTTTGTTGTTTTTAAACTATATGAAAGCACTCAGCAGAAATAAATGACTCTCTAAAACTTCCGGGTTGTCTCCCTGCCAGCGCTTTCTTTAAAGCCATTAAGCTAGGCATATAGTGCTCAAGTAGTGAATCCACCCGGATCCCAAGGTATATCAAAGCCAATTTTAATTAACAATGATTTGTAATTTAGTAGTGAGCACAAAGCAACATACATCAAGCAATGACGAAGTCTAACTCTCTTCCTATGCATCGGCATGTCATAAAAGAACAATTCATGCACACCTAGTAAAGGCCAATGCATAGTATAAATAGTTTCTTGCAATTTTATCATGTTGGAAACATAGAGAAGTGGAGATATAGTTCCTATCTCATAATAATTGCAAGTAGGAGCAGCAAGTACATGCATATTATATTTATCGAAATCATCATGTGCAACGGTAAAAGGCAACCCATCAATATAATCCTTAATAAGTGCAAACTTCTCTAATATAGTGTAGTCGGGAGAATTCAAAAGGATAATAGGACTATCATGTGTGGGTGCAATAGCAACAATTTCATGTTTAACATAAGGAACTATAGAAAGTTCATCTCCATAAGCATAATTCATATTGGCATCTTGGCCATAAGCATAGCAAGCATCATCAAAAAGGGATATTTCAAGAGAATCAATGGGATCATAACAGTCATCATAGCAATCATCCTTCGGTAAGCACGAAGGGGAATTAAACAATGTATGAGTTGAAGAGTTACTCTCATTAGAAGATGGGCACGGGTGATAAATCCTCTCTTCCTCCTTTTGTTCTTCGCTCTCCTCCTCATCTTTTTCATCCAATGAGCTCACAGTTTCATCCATTTCTTCTTCCATAGACTCCTGCAAAATATCATTCTCTTCTTGGACAGCGGAGTAGTCCTCAATATATAGTTTAACATAAGCATTAGAAGCATAATTCTCATAACAATATTCACGTATGGCAAAATTTTCAGATTTGTGAAGAGTATCATCATACTTTTCAATCAAAGAAGCAATTTCAGAAACACCCTTAAAAGCAACAAATTCTTTAATTTGTTGAACATCATAGTAATTATAAACACCCTTAGCATACGAAGATACGATTCCATTATTACTAAACTCACATTGATAGGGAAGGTGTTTCTTAGGGTTTTCAAAACAACAAGTAAAATCATATATTTCACATAAATTCCAAGCATAGCATTGCAAACGTTGAATTTGACTCCATAATAGTTTCCCTTTTTCAGATATACGGTGTCGCACAAAACAAGCATGCTCATATAAAGATTTGCCCTCAACTAAGCTAGTTGGGGTTTCGGCATGAGCACAAAGGGATCGAAGATGATCCAAGTAAAAGCTTTAGTAGTGCGATAGATTTTGAGTGGTTCTTCAACCATTGGTTCACTAGGTACAACTGATTTTTTTGGTATTTTGCGTTTCCTACCCATAACTAAAGATAGTAAACAACTAAGAACAGCAAATAAAAATTACTTAGTGATAAAGAAAACAAGCACACACGAGAATATTCACCCCACGCTAATGCTCCCCAGCAACGGCGCCAGAAAAAGGTCTTGATAACCCACAAGTATAGGGGATCGCAACAGTTTTCGATAAGTAAGAGTGTCGAACCCAACGAGGAGCTAAAGGTAGAACAAATATTCCCTCAAGTTCTATCGACCACCGATACAACTCTACGCACGCTTGACGTTCGCTTTACCTAGAACAAGTATGAAACTAGTAGTACTTTGTAGGTGTTGTTGGATAGGTTTGCAAGATAATAAAGAGTACGTAAATAAAACTAGGGGCTGTTAAGGTAAAGAAGCAACTAAAGTAATTATAGCGAGTGTGGAAAAGTGGTGGTAGGAGTTGCGAAATTGCCCCTAAGCAATTGACTACTTTACTAGACCGATAGCAAGTATTATGTGGGAGAGGCCTCTGCTAGCATGTCATCCCTTACTTGGAATTCTATGCACTTATGATTGGAACTATTAGCAAGCATCCGCAACTACTAATGTTCATTAAGGTAAAACCCAACCATAGCATTAAGATATATTGGTCCCCCTTCAATCCCGTATGCATCAATTTCTATGCTAGGTTGAAACTTTTGTCACTCTTGCCCTCCAATACATAGTCCTATCAACATACAACTAACCCTAGGGTGTGATCCACGCGCGCAATCATATGATGGGCACCAAAGGACAGCAACATAACCACAAGCAAATTAAATCAATCATAGCAATTCATCAACCACCGATAGGACAACGAAAATCTACTCAGACATCATAGGATGGCAACACATCATTGGATAATAATATGAAGCATAAAGCACCATGTTCAAGTAGAGGGTACAGCGGGTTGCGGGAGAGTGGACCGCTGTAGATAGAGGGAGGAAGGTGATGGAAATGTTGGTGAAGATGGCGGAGGTGTTGGTGTAGATCGCGGTGATGATGATGATGGCCATGGCAGCGTTCCGGCGCCACCGGAAGAGAAGGGGAGAGGGGGCCCTTCGTCTTCTTCTTCCTTGATCTCCTCCCTAGATGGGAGAAGGATTTCCCCTCTCGTCCTTGGCCTCCATGGCATGGGAGGGGCGAGAGCCCCTCCGAGATTGGATCTGTCTCCCTGTCTCTCTCTGTTTCTGCGTTCTGTTCTGGCTCTGTTTCACCGTTTCATATATATATGGAGATCCGTAACTCCGATTGGCCTGAAACGTTCGCCGTGATTTTTTCCGAATATTAGCTTTCTTGCGGCAAAATAAGAGCGTCAACCACCTTACGGTGGGCTCACGAGGGTAGGGGCGCGCCCTAGGGGGGCGCCCCCTGCCTCGTGACCACCTCGGGCACTGGTTCGCGTTGATTTTCCTTTTGAATTTTTCATATTTTCCAAAAATAAGCTTCGTCCGTTTTTATCCCGTTTGGACTCCGTTTGATATGGATATTCTGCGAAACCAAAAAACATGCAACAGACAGGAACTGGCACTAGGCACTGGATCAATATGTTAGTCCCAAAAATAATATAAAAAGTTGCCAAAAAGTACATGAAAGTTGAATAATATTGGCATGGAACAATAAAAAATTATAGATACGACGGGGACGTATCACTTGCTCACGAAGACCTAGGGCATTTTGAGGAAGCCCATCATTGGAATATACAAAAGAAACTAAGTGGGTGTGCATCCAACTCGCTTGCTCACGGTTATTCATTTAAATCAGAGAATAATGGTTGTTCTATTTATATGAGTAATATCATTTATGGTCATGCACCCCTGATGAGTGGTCTATTTTTACTAAATCTTGATAGTGGTAATACACATGTTCATAGTATTGAAGCCAAAAGATGCAGAGTTGATAATGATAGTGCAACTTATTTGTGGCACTGCCGTTTAGGTCATATTGGTGTAAAGCGCATGAAGAAACTCCATTCTGATGGACTTCTGGAATCACTTGATTATGAATCACTTGGTACTTGCGAACCATGCCTCATGGGCAAGATGACTAAAACTCCATTCTCCGAAACAATGGAGCGAGCAACACAGTTATTGGAAATCATACATACTGATGTATGTGGTCCAATGAACATTGAAGCTCGCGGCGGATATCATTATTTTCTCACCTTCATAGATGATTTGAGCAGATATGGGTATATCTACTTGATGAAACATAAGTCTGAAACATTTGAAAAGTTCAAAGAATTTCAGAGTGAAGTGGAAAATCATCGTAAAAGAAAATCAAGTTTCTACGATCTGATCGTGGAGGTGAGTATTTGAGTTATGAGTTTGGACTTCATTTGAAACAATGTGGAATAGTTTCGCAACTCACGCCACCTCGAACACCACAACGTATTGGTGTGTCCGAACATCGTAACCGCACTTTATTAGATATGGTGTGATCTATGATGTCTCTCACTGATTTACCTCTATCATTTTGGGGTTACGCTTTAGAGACGGTTGCATTCACGTTAAATAGGGCACCATCTAAATCCGTCGAGATGACACCTTATGAACTGTGGTTTGGCAAGAAACCCAAGTTGTCATTTCTTAAAGTTTGGGGCTGCGATGCTTATGTGAAAAAGCTTCAACCTGATAAGCTCGAACCCAAATCGGAGAAATGTGTCTTCATAGGATATCCAAAGGAGGCTGTTGGGTACACCTTCTATCACAGATCCGAAGGCAAGATATTCGTTGCTAAGAATGGATCCTTTCTAGAGAAGGAGTTTCTCTCGAAAGAAGTGAGTGCAAGGAATGTAGAACTTGACAAGGTAATTGTACCTTCTCCCTTATTGGAAAGTAGTTCATCACTAAAATCAGTTCCAGTGATTCCTACACCAGTAAGTGAGGAAGCTAATAATGATGATCATGAAACTTCTGATCAAGTTACTACCGAACCAAGCAGGTCAACCAGAGTAAGATCCACACCAGAGTGGTACGGTAATCCTATTCTGGAAGTCATGTTACTTGACCATGACAAACCTACGAACTATGAGGAAGCGATGATGAGCCTAGATTCCGTAAAATGGCTTGAGGCCATGAAATCTGAGATGGGATCCATGCATGAGAACAAAGTATGGACTTTGGTTGACTTGCCCGATGGTCGGCAGGCCATAGAAAATAAATGGATCTTCAAGAAGAAGACTGATGCTGACGGCAATGTTACTGTCTACAAAGCTCGACTTGTTGCAAAAGGTTTTCAACGAGTTCAAGGAGTTGACTACGATGAGACCTTCTCACCCGTAGAGATGCTAAAGTCAGTCCGAATCATGTTAGCAATTGTCGCATTTTATGATTATGAAATTTGGCAAATGGATGTCAAAACTGCATTCCTTAATGGATACCTTAAAGAAGAGTTATATATGATGCAACCAAAAGGTTTTGTCGATCCAAAAGATGCTAACAAAGTGTGCAAGCTCCAGCGATCCATTTATGGACTAGTGCAAGCCTCTCGGAGTTGGAATATACGCTTTGATAGTATGATCAAAGCATATGGTTTTGTACAGACTTTTGGAGAAGCCTGTATTTACAAGAAAGTGAGTGGGAGCTCCATAGCATTTCTGATATTATATGTAGATGACATATTGTTGATCGGAAATGATACTGAATTTCTGAAGAGCATAAAAGGATACTTGAATAAGAATTTTTCAATAAAATACCTTGGTGAAGCTGCTTATATATTGGGCATCAAGATCTATAGAGATAGATCAAGACGCTTGATTGGACTTTCATAAAGCACATACCTTGATATAGTTTTGAAGAATTTCAAAATTGATCAGGCAAAGAAAGGGTTCTTGCCTGTATTACAAGGTGTAAAGTTGAGTCAGACTCAATGCCCGACCACTGCAGAAGATAGAGAGAAAATGAAAGGTGTTCCCTATGCTTCAGCCATAGGCTCTATCATGTATGCAATATGTACCAGACCTGATGTGTGCCTTGCTATAAGTTTAGCAGGGAGGTACCAAAGTAATCCAGGAGTGGATCACTGGACAGCTGTCAAGAACATCCTGAAATACCTGAAAAGGACTAAGAATATGTTTCTCGTATATGGGGCTAACAAAGAGCTCGTCATAAACGGTTACGTCGATGCAAGCTTTGACACTGATCCGGATGACTCTAAGTCACAAACCGGATACGTGTTTTTATTAAATGATGGAGTTGTCAGTTGGTGCAGTTCCAAGCAGAGCGTCGTGGCGAGATCTACGTGTGAAGTGGAATACATAGCTGCTTCAGAAGCAGCAAATGAAGGAGTCTGGATGAAGGAGTTCATATCCGATCTAGGTGTCATACCTAGTGCATCGGATCAAATGAAAATCTTTTGTGACAATACTGGAGCAATTGCCTTGGCAAAGGAATCCAAATGTAACATCCCAAATTTTCAATTTGGAATGTTATACACTAGATCATCATTGCATATCATATTTTGTTGCATTCTGGTTGATCCTAGAAATTCTACGCAACTCAAGGACCCTTGGAGAGAGTTCGGGATTCCGTTATTTTCATATTTGAGTTTTCTCAAATTTTGAAAATAGGATCATTTGATTTTATTTATTTTATCTTCAATTATTTCTATTACAAAAATATGAGAGAGGGAATAAAATGGCTTTCCCAAAATAAAGAAATATTGAGGATTTAATAAAAAAATCAAATAAGATTTTTTTCGTTTTATTTGCTATTTTATTTGTATTTGGGAAAAATGCGCGTTTTTCAAAATTGCATTTAGGCCCCACATAAATGTTCATCTTGTGTGTTGATTTTAGAAGTCGGGGAAATTTATTTCGGGATTTTTGGAGTCCGTTTAGTATTCCTTTTTTTCGAGCATAAGTATTAAAAAAAGCGAACCGACCTAACCGGGCCGTGTCCGACTAGGACACTTGGCCCGGCCGGCCTTCAAATAGCGCCCCGAGGCCCAGAGACCAGCCCAAGCCGCGCCACGCCCCGAAACCCTAACCCTAGGCCGCGCCGCCGCCCGCGTCGCCCGCCCCCGCCCCATGCCGCGCTGCCAGCCGCCTCGCCGCCGCCCGCGCCCGTCGCTTGCTGCCGCCGGACCACCGCCGCGCCGCCTCGCGGACCACCGGATCCGCCGCCGCCGGAGGTAGTTTTTCGCTGCCGGTTTTTTTAGAAAACCGATCGGTTTTCCGTCGTTTTTTTTAGTTTTGGTTTTTTTAAATAGATCGGTTTTTCCGGTTTATTTAATTCGCGAGCGTTCGTTCATTCGTTCGTTTCAACGAACGTTTGTCTTTTTTATTTTTCTTGTATTAAATCCGCGATTTTTCTGATCGCGATTCCTGATCCGATTTTCGTTTTAGTCTAACTTTTCGCTCGTTTATCGGAATCAGGCGATTCAAGCGCCTGGAGTTTCGTCTCGAAACCCTCTTTCCGTTTAACCAACTCAAACAAGTTTTTGCCAGTGTAAAAATTTCCCTAGATCCAGAATAGTAAACGAAGCATGTTTCTTTTGCTGTTTGTCTTTCGTTGCTTCGTTCGATTTGTTTCTTTTTGCCAACCGGAGTTCTTAAGTTGAACTTTCTGGTTAGATCTCTTATTTGAGTTTTACCTATGCATTAGTTGAGTACCTATTGTATGCTTGTTTGTTTGCGATAGAGTACCCGGAGTGCGCCACTTGCTACTTCGAATCGCTAGGTTTCCCGGATCATCAGCAAGGCAAGTAACACTTTGATCATGCTTTCCCACTACCCATTTTTATTGCATTAGATCAATCCTCACACATTGCATGATTAGGATCTAATTAAATTGTGGGTTTGGGAAGTAGTTGAGGTAGTACCTATTACCTGTTATTATCAAACCTTTGGGAGTTACTTCTACGTTTTCTTATTATGCCATGCTATGCTAGTAGATGTGGATTGGGTGAGTGTATCCATGACAGATGTGAGATTGTTAATTAATGGTTTATTTAAGGTGGCAAATTAAATACACATCTGGGTAGATTGAGGCACCTGGGTATTCCAGCGATTGCCTGTTTTTCTTTATGGACCACCACCCAGGCTCAAAGGGATCATGAGATTATTCATGCTAGAAACTTCCGTGTGCAGCCACAAGCTATTATGGGCTCTAGCATAGTTGATTAAGTTGTGCGAACTCTTACAGTGGTAGACTAGCAGATGTAGGGGAAAGTAGGTGTAACGGTCTACCCGATCGTAAGGCGCTAGCGCTTCTGAAAGACTATGTCTCGGTCATCCGTTTCTCAAACACCATGTAGTGCGAGAAACCAAACGGAGGCGATCGAGTCTTGTGGGGAAAAGTGCGCAAACCTCTACAGAGTGTATAAACTAATCATGATTATCCGTGTCCCCGGTTATGGACATCTTGAGTATCTAGTACCTGGATTATCATGTGAATCTCAACATGTTACTCAAAAATTAATTTTGTTGGGTTTTGTTTAATGATGATGCTTAATTGGGATTGAGAATGCTGTCAACCATTCTCAATGTTTAACAACTACCATGATAGTTAAATAAAATTTATTCCTTTGCAATAGGGAAAAATTGGCTTTACGCAAAACTGTAACCATAGAGCTTTCCACCAGCCAAATATGCATATAGAATAGCCTATTTCATTCCATTACTCTCTATGTGTTACTTTGCCAGCATATTCCATGTGCTGACCCGTTTCGGGCTGCAACGTTAATGTTGCAGACTTTTCAGACGATGATTAAGGTGCTTTTAGGTCGTGGTTCTATACTCAGTGATGCCGTTGGAGTTGATGGACTCACTTATCTTCCAAGCCTTCCGTTGTTATCGTTATTAGATGGCCTTATGCCGTATTTATTGTAATAAGTTCTCTTTTGAGACACTCGATGTAATTAGTGTGTGATTGCTACTCTGTTATAAATCCTTCAAGTACTATGTGGTGTCGGCATTACTGATCCAGGGATGACACCTGAGCACAGAGATTGGACCGTTTGAGGTCTGGTCGCTACAAGATGGTATCAGAGCACACGCTGACTGTAGGACACGACCACTAAGCTAAAGACCTAGATCAGTACTCACTCTCTTCTCCTTCTGACTTCTCATCTTTTCTACTCTTTTAGGATGGCGGATGCAAAGAACAAGTTCACGCAACTGGATGAAGATACACCCTTTGGACGTCACTTGAAGGAAGTCACTAGATACCTGAACATAGGAGTACCAAGCTTCACCGGAACCTACAACACCACTTTACCTGAAGAAGAGCGCTGGATGATTCAAGTTCAAGTTCCAGGAAGGACGTTCATGCCAGTCACTGAGCCCATAGAGTTTTCTTTTGATGCACCAACTTGGAGTCTAGGAAAGAACATGGCAGCTCACATCGCCATGGGACGCATTGGAGAAGTTTACTGCAATGATCTCAAGGATACTATCTATCAGATTTGTGGGCACCGAGATGAGCACTGGGAGATGATCAGCACTAGGAAGGATAGATCAATTGCAGCTTTTATCCAGGAGTTAAACCAGCACATTCGACGTCAGGAGAACCAGATGTGCGCCGACATGATAGATCTGAAGAAGTCAAGGACAAGAATCAAGGAACTGGAGGAAGAACTCAAGGCTACACGTGAAGATTATGAAGAGGAAATCGAAGTATTAGTGGAGAAGAATGACGATCTGATCAAGAAGATTGGAATATTTATGGGAGGCCCTACACCAGTAGAAGAAGACGAAGAACCCAAGGAGATTCGCCCGGAAGACTACGTCATCATCGACGACACCGACTCGGATCCAGATGATAGCGATGATGACTATGTTGACGAAGCTGGAGCAGATATAATGGAGTCTGCAACCGAGGAATATTTCTAGTAGACCACCCCATCAGTAGTAGTAGTCCACCATGTAAATATAGTAGTCCGAGCACTTTTGCGATAGTTAGATCGATTGTATGCCCTTGTTTGATTGATTGAATAAAGTGAATTTTTTGCTTTTGCCTCATGTGCATATGGGTAGTGTTTTCTCTCTAGACCCCCTCTATTCTTAAATCTCATCTTTTCTAAACCCTTAGATGCCTCCAAGACGTGACCCCGGATTTACCTTCCCACCGGAGCTCACCCAGTTGATCCAATAGCAGAGCACTTTGATGTAGTTGCTAGTCCAAAATCAGAATCAGGGGAACAACAACAACAACGCACCACCACCACCACCTGTTGATCACTTAGCCCGTTTTCTTAGGCTGAATCCACCGGTGTTTTCCAATAGCACCGAGCCGATAGTAGCAGATGATTGGCTCCACAAGACAGCTAGAGAGTTGACCACAACAGGATGCACGGATGCGTAAAAGGTGAAGTTTTCCGCACATCAACTTGAAGGACCCGCAGCATCATGGTGGTAGAATTTCATAGCCACTTTCCCTGTCGACACTATCACGTGGGACCAGTTTCAGCAGGCTTTTCGAACTGCCCATGTTTCAGCAGGAGCTATGGCCATGAAGAAGCGAGAGTTTCGCAACTTGCGCCAAGGAGGATGGACAGTTGGCCAGTATGTGGAGGACTTTAGTAAATTAGCACGTTATGCCCCAGATGACGTTGCTACGGATGCAGCTAAGCAGGAGAAGTTTCTGGAAGGAGTGAATGATGAGTTGAGCATGCAGTTGATGGTAGCAACCTTCAACAATTACCAGGAGTTGGTAGATCATGCTCTCATGATTAAGGGAAGCAGCAGCAGATTGAGAATCGCAAGAGGAAGTATGGACAAGGGAAGTACAATTCAGGAGCTCGGCAGAAGCCATGTTTTACCCCTAGACCAGGAGGACATTTTCAGCATACCCATGGAGGAGGTAGCTCACACAATCATAATGGCACCAAGAATGGTAATGGGAATGGAGGAAGCAACGGCCAGAACCGCACCAACCCATCGACCCCAGCCAAGAGAGACCTGAGCCAAGTCACTTGTTTTAAGTGCCAGAAGACCGGACATTATGCCAACGAATGTCCTGAATCACAGAATGGAAATGGCAATGGAAGCTCTGGGAAGAAGCCGAACCCTTTCAACAGGGGACAGGTGAACCACGTTAACGTGGAGGAGGTTGAAGAGCAGCCGGATGCAGTAATCGGTAAGTTTTGGTTAAGTCATTTACTGCACTCGTTCTTTTTTATACTGGTGCATCGCATTCATACATATCAAGGGGATTTATGGATAAGTATAACCTGCCCAACAAAGTTCTTAGAACACCTATGTTAGTAAGCTCACCAGGAGCGGAGTATATGGCTAGCCAAGGATGTTTTCAAGTGCCATTAAGTATAGGTAGGCATGTGTTTCCCTCAGATTTGATAATATTGGAATCACAAGGTTTGGATGTAATTCTGGGTATGGATTGGTTGTCGATGTATGGAGGAAACATCGATTGCGCCAGAAAGTCGATCTTGCTTACCACCCCAGAAGGGAGAAGGATCTAGTATGTATCCCGGCATGTGCCGAAGAGGACTCAAGTAAATTGTTTAACGGGAGTTGTGCAGGAGGAAGTACCAGTAGTGAAGGATTTCCCTCATGTATTTCCAGAAGAGTTGCCAGGCATGCCACCGGATAGAGATATTGAGTTTTTGATTGACCTTTTGCCAGGCACAGGGCCAATATCAAAGAGACCATATAGGATGCCCGCAAAGGATTTGGTGGAGATTAAGAAGCAGATTAAGGAGTTACTGGATAAAGGATATGTTCGCCCAAGTTCTTCGCCTTGGGGATCGCCAGTACTTCTAGTGGAGAAGAAGGATGGATCGTTAAGGATGGTTGTTGATTATCGAGGATTGAATGAAGTAACCATCAAGAACAAGTACCCACTACCAATGATCAATGATTTGTTTGATCGATTGCAAGGAGCTAAGGTATTTTCCAAGATCGATCTGCGATTAGGATACCATCAGTTGAAGATTCGAGAACAGGATATACCTAAGACGGCTTTTACCACCAGGTATGGGTTGTACGAGTATACCGTTATGTCATTTGGTCTGACTAACACACCTGAATATTTTATGAACATGATGAACAAAGTGTTTATTGAGTTCTTGGATAAGTTCGTCATAGTGTTCATTGATGATATCCTGGTTTACTTGAAAAATGAAGAGGAGCATAAGGAGCATTTGCGTTTGGTACTCGGAAAGCTTAGAGAACATCAATTATATGCCAAGTTTAGCAAATGTGAGTTTTGGTTGAAAGAAGTGGGATTTCTCGGACACGTTATATCCGGAGAAGGTATAGCAGTAGATCCCACTAAAGTTGATATTGTGACCAATTGGAAAGCCCCAACAACAGTTGGAGAGATCCGGAGTTTTCTTGGACTCGCAGGATACTACCGGAGGTTTATTGAGAATTTCTCAAAGATTGCGAAGCCTATGGCGAAGTTGTTGAAGAAGGATACCAAGTTCAAATGGACTGAGGAATGTGAGGCTAGTTTCCAGGAGTTGAAGAAACATTTGGTTACCTCACCAGTGTTGATTTTACCGGATCAGACCAAGGATTATGAGGTGTATTGTGACGCTTCACGTCGAGGACTTGGAGTAGTGCTTATGCAGGAAGGAAGAGTTGTTTCATATGCCTCATGACAGCTTAAGCCCCATGAGTTGAATTATGCTACGCACGATTTGGAGTTGGCAGCCATAGTGCATGCATTGAAGACCTGGAGACATTTTCTGATTGGAAACCATTATGAGGTGTACACAGATCACAAGAGTTTGAAGTATATTTTCACACAGAAGGAGTTGAACCTCAGACAAAGGAGATGGTTGGAGCTCATCAAGGATTATGATATGAAATTGCATTATCACCCCGGAAAGGCTAACGTAGTAGCTGATGCGTTGAGCCGTAAGAGCCATGTCAACACCCTAATGACGGGAGATTTACCAAGGGAGTTAGCCGAAAATCTTCGAGAGCTATGTTTGGAAATAGTTCCAAGAGGCTATGTAGCAGCATTGGAGATTCAGTCTACTTTGATGGATAAGATCAGAGAAGCCCAAAAGACTGACAAGGAGATTGCTTCTATTAAGGAGAAAATGAGCAAAGGAAAAGCTAAGGGATTTCGTGAGGATGAGCACGATACCTTATGGTTTGAAGACCATGTCTATGTACCAAATGATTCGGAGATCGGGAAGTTAATTTTACAAGAGGCCCATGATTCACCATATTCGATTCACCCAGGAAATACCAAGATGTATTTGGATTTGAAGGATATTTTCTGGTGGACCGGAATGAAGAAGGATATTGCGGAATACGTAGCAGTTTGTGATGTATGTTAGAGAGTAAAGGCAGAGCATCAGAAGACAGCCGGATTGCTACAGCCATTGTCGATACCCGAATGGAAGTGGGATAAGCTAGGCATGAATTTTATTATAGGATTGCCCAGAACACATTCAGGATATTACTCGATATGGGTTGTAGTCGATCGCTTGACAAAGGTAGCTCATTTCATTCCAGTGAAGACTACCTATACCAGTGCAAAGTTGGCAAAGATATACATGACCAGAATCATTTGTCTACATGGAGTTCCAAGGAGCATAGTATCAGATAGAGGAACCCAATTTACCTCAAAGTTCTGGAATCAGTTGCATGAAACTTTGGGTACCAAACTGGAGTTTAGCACAGCTTTCCGCCCGTAGACAGATGGACAGACCGAGAGAGTCAATCAGATTTTGGAGGATATGCTAAGAGCTTGTGCGCTAGATTACGGATCTAGCTGGGACGAGAATTTGCCATATGCAGAGTTCTCTTACAACAACAGCTATCAATCCAGTTTGAAGATGGCCCCTTTCGAAGCCTTGTATGGAAGGAGGTGCAGGACCTCATTGTCTTTGGATGAAGTTGGAGACCACCAGTTGTTTGGACCGGATCTGATAAAGGAGTCTGAACAAAAAGTGAAATTGATTCGCGATAGGCTCAAGGTAGCTCAATCCAGGCAGAAGAGTTATGCAAATTCTAAACGCAAGGAGACAGTTTACGAAGTCGGAGACCGAGTTTCTCTTCGAGTATCACCACTTCGAGGAGTTAAGCGCTTTGGAGTTAAGGGAAAGTTAGCGCCACGTTTTGTAGGCCCATACAAAGTTTTGGAGCATATGGGAGAAGTAGCCTATAAGTTGGAATTGCCCGAAGGATTGTCAGGAGTTCACGACGTGATCCACGTATCCCAGTTGAAGAAGTGCCACGCAGAGATGGCTGATATAGCACTGAGAGATACAATACCACTAGAAGCAATTCAGTTGGACAGTGATTTGACCTATGAGGAGAAACCAGTCAAGATTTTAGAGTATGCCAGTCGAGTCACCCGTAGCAAGGTTATCAAGTTTTGCAAGGTTCAGTGGAGCCACCACACTGAGGATGAAGCCACCTGGGAACGAGAGGCAGATTTGCTGAAGGACCACCCTCCCCGATTTTCTAGCCAACCCAAATCTCGAGGGCGAGATTCATCTTAAGGGGGGTAGGTTTGTAACATCCCAAATTTTCAATTTGGAATGTTATACACTAGATCATCATTGCATATCATATTTGTTGCATTCTGGTTGATCCTAGAAATTCTACGTAACTCAAGGACCCTTGGAGAGAGTTGGGGATTTCGTTATTTTCATATTTGAGTTTTCTCAAATTTTGAAAATAGGATCATTTGATTTTATTTATTTTATCTTCAATTATTTCTATTACAAAAATATGAGAGAGGGAATAAAATGACTTTCCCAAAATAAAGAAATATTGAGGATTTAATAAAAAATCAAATAAGATATTTTTGGTTTTATTTGCTATTTTATTTGTATTAGGGAAAAATGCGTGTTTTTCAAAATTGCATTTAGGCCCCAAATAAATGTTCATCTTGTGTTGCTTGAGTTTAGAAGCCGGGGAAAATCTATTTCGGGATTTTTGGAGTCGGTTTAGTATTCCTTTTGTATTTTTTCCCGAGCGTAAGTATTAAAAAAAAGCGAACCGACCTAACCGGGCCGTGTCCAACTAGGACACTTGGCCCGACCGGCCTTCAAATAGCGCCCCGAGGCCCCGAGGCCAGCCCAAGCCGCGCCACGCCCCGAAACCCTAAACCTAGGCCGCGCCACCGCCGTCGCCGCCTCGCCGCCGCCCGCCGCCCGTGCCGCACCGCTCGCCGCCGCCGCCAGACCGCCGCCGCGCCGCCTCGCCGGACCACCGGAGGTAGTTTTTCGCCGCCGTTTTTTTTAGAAAACTGATCGGTTTTCCGTCGATTTTGTTTGGTTTTTTTAGTTTCTATTTTTTTAAATAGATCAGTTTTTTCGGTTTATTTAATTAGCAAGCGTTCGTCCGTTCATTCGTTTTAACGAACGTTCGTTATTTTTCTTTTTCTCGGATTAATCCGCGATTTTTCTTATCGCGATTCCTGATCCGATTTTCATTTTAGTCTAACTTTTCGCTCGTTTATCGGAATCAATTGATTCAAGCGCCTGGAGTTTCGTCTTGAAACCTTCTTTCCGTTTAACCAACTCAACCAAGTTTTTGCCACTGTAAAAATTGCCCTAGATCCAGAATAGTAAACAAAGCCTATTTCTTTTGCCGTTTGTCTTTCGTTGCTTCGTTCGATTTGTTTTTTTTGCCAACCGGAGTTCTTAAGTTGAACTTTCTAGTTAGATCTCTTATTTGAGTTTTACCTGTGCATTAGTTGAGTACTTATTGTATGCTTGTTTGTTTGCGATAGAGTACCCGGAGTGCGCCGCTTGCTACTTCGAATCGCTAGGTTTCCCGGATCATCAGCAAGGCAAGTAACACTTTGATCATGCTTTCCCACTACCCAGTTTTATTGCATTAGATCAATCCTCACACATTGCATGATTAGGATCTAATTAAATTGTGGGTTTGGGAAGTAGTTGAGGTAGTACCTATTACCTGTTATTATCAAACCTTTGGGAGTTACTTCTATGTTTGCTTATTATGCCATGCTATGCTAGTAGACGTGGATTGGGTGAGTGTATCCATGACAGATGTGAGATTGTTAATTAATGGTTTATTTAAGGTGGCAACTTAAATACACATCTAGGTGGATTGAGGCACCTGGGTATTCCAGCGATTGCCTGTTTTTCTTTATGGACCGCCACCCAGGCTCAAAGGGATCATGAGATTATTCATGCTAGAAACTTCTGTGTGCAGCCACAAGCTATTATGGGCTCTAGCATAGTTGATTAAGTTGTGCAAACTCTTACAGTGGTAGACTAGCAGATGTAGGGGAAAGTAGGTGTAACGGTCTACCCGATCGTAAGGCTCTAGCGCTTCTGAAAAACTATGTCTCGGTCATCCGTTTCTCAAACACCATGTAGTGCGAGAAACCAAACGGAGGCGATCGAGTCTTGTGGGGAAAAGTGTGCAAACCTCTGCAGAGTGTATAAACTAATCATGATTAGCCATGTCCCCGGTTATGGACATCTTGAGTATCTAGTACCTGGATTATCATGTGAATCTCAACATGTTACTCAAAAATTAATTTTGTTGGATTTTGTTTAATGATGATGCTTAATTGGGATTGAGAATGCTGTCAACCATTCTCAATGTTTAACAACTACCATGATAGTTAAATAAAATTTATTCCTTTGCAATAGGGAAAAATTGGCTTTACACAAAATTGTAACCATAGAGCTTTCCACCAGCCAAATATGCATATAGAATAGTCTATTTCATTCCATTACTCTCTATGTGTTACTTTGCCAGCATATTCCATGTGCTGACCCGTTTCGGGCTGCAACATTAATGTTGCAGACTTTTCAGATGACGATTAAGGTGTTGTTAGGTCGTGGTTCTATACTCAGTGATGCCATTGGAGTTGATGGACTCACTTATCTTCCAAGCCTTCCGCTGTTATCGTTATTAGATGGCCTTAAGCCATATTTATTGTAATAAGTTCTCTTTTGAGACACTCGATGTAATTAGTGTGTGATTGCTACTCTGTTATAAATCCTTCAAGTACTGTGTGGTGTCAGCATTACTGATCCAGGGATGACACCTGAGCACAGAGATTGGACCGTTTGAGGTCTGGTCGCTACACCAGATTTCACAAGAGAACCAAGCACATCAAAAGACGCTTCAATTCCATCCGCGATCAAGTCAAGGAGGGAGACATTGAGATTTGCAAAATACATACGGATCTGAATGTTGCAGACCCGTTGACTAAACCTATCTCATGAGCAAAACATGATCAACACCAAGACTCCATGGGTGTTAGAATCATTACAACGTAATCTAGATTATTGACTCTAGTGCAAGTGGGAGACTGAAGGAAATATGCCCTAGAAGCAATAATGAAGTTGTTATTTATATTTCCTTATATCATGATAAATGTTTATTATTCGTGCTAGAATTGTATTGACCAGAAACTTAGTACATGTGTGAATACATAGACAAACAGAGTGTCACTAGTTTGCCTCTACTTGACTAGCTCGTTGAATCAATGATGGTTATGTTTCCTAACCATATACATGAGTTGTCATTTGATTAACAGGATCACATCATTAGAGAATGATGTGATTGACTTGACCCATCCGTTAGCTTAGCACGATGATCGTTTAGTTTGTTGTTATTGCTTTCTCCATAACTGTACATGTTCCTATGACTATGAGATCATGCAACTCCCGAATACCGGAGGAACACTTTGTGTGCTACCAAATGTCACAATGTAACTGGGTGATTATAAAGGTGCTATACAGGTGTCTCCGATGGTGTTTGTTGAGTTGGCATGGATCAAGATTAGGATTTGTCACTCCGATTGTCGAAGAGGTATCTCTGGGCCCTCTCGGTAATGTACATCACAATAAGCCTTGCAAGCAATGTAGCTAATGAGTTATTTACGGTATGTATCATTACGGAACGAGTAAAGAGACTTGCCGGTAACAAGATTGAACTAGGTATTGAGATACCGACGATCGAATCTCGGGCAACTAACATACCGATGACAAAGGGAACAACGTATACTGTTATGCGGTTTGACCGATAAAGATCTTCGTAGAATATGTAGGAACCAATATGAGCATCCAGGTTCTGCTATTGGTTATTGAATAGAGACATGTCTCGGTCATGTCTACATAGTTCTCGAACCCATAGGGTCCGCACACTTAACGTTCGGTGATGATCGGTATTACGAGTTTATGTGTTTTGATGTACTGAAGGTAGTTCAGAGTCCCAGATTTGATCACGGACATAACGAGGAGTCTCGAAATGGTCGAGACGTAAAGATCGACATATTGGAAACCTATGTTTGGACATCGGAATGGTTCCGGGTGAAAATGGGAGTATACCGGAGCACCGAGAGTTTACCGGAACCCCCGGGAGGTATATGGGCCTTATTGGGCCTTAGTGGGAGAGAGGGGAAAGGAGCAAAGGAGGGGCGCCCCCCAAGCCCAATCCTAATTGGGTGGGGGGTCGGCCCCCCCTTTCCTTCCCCCTCCCTCCTCCTTCCTTCTCTCCTAAATCCAACAAGGCAAGGGGGGATCCTACTCCCGGTGGGAGTAGGACTCCCCTTGGGGCGCGCCTAGGAGGCCGACCCCCTCCCTCTCCTCCACTCCTTTATATATGGGGGAGGGGGGCACCCCATAAACATACAAGTTGATCATTGATCTTTAGCCGTGTGCGGTGCCCCCCTCCACCATAATCCACCTCGGTTATATCATAGAGGTGCTTAGGCGAAGCCCTGTTCCGGTAGCAACATCATCATCGTCATCACGCCGTCGTGCTGACGAAGCTCTCCCTTGAAGCTCTACTGGATCGTGAGTTCGCGGGACGTCACCAAGCCGAACATGTGCAGATCGAGGAGGTGCCATACCTTCGGTGATAGATCGGTCGATCGTGAAGACGTACGACTACATCAACCGCGTTGTCATAACGCTTCCGCTTACGGTCTACGAGGGTACGCAGACGATACTCTCCCCTCTCATTGCTATGCATCACCATGATCTTGCATGTGCGTAGGAATTTTTTTGAAATTACTGCGTCCCCAACAATAACAACAGTTCTTTCTCATAAAACTCATCATGACAAAGTAGCAACCAATTAACATGTTAAGGTTCAAACAATGAATTCTCTTGAAACTCACAACCTATATTCTTAGTCACCAAACAATTGCAATTCAACTTATTCAATAGAGTCTAAGTAAGAGCTCCACATACTCAACCATCATATAGTATTCTATGATTGCTAACACTCACCGCATACACATGAGTAAAATGTTTCAAGCGGACACATAGAAAGATAGGGGCTTATAATTTCACATCCCAACGTATTCACCTCAAGGGTGATGTAAAAAATAATAACACATGCTACCCATATCCAACTGGATATATATGTGCCTAGATCTTTCCTCACCACATGATGCTTGCCAAAAGAGAAAATTGAAAAGGAATAGAGAGAAAAACCTTGACTCTTGCTAGAAAGTAAATAAATAAAAGTAAAAGGTAGGCCCTTTGCAGAGGGAAGCATAGGTTGCCATGCACTTTTTGTTTGTATGCTCAATGCCTTAGTGCAAAAGAACATCATGTTATATTGCCCCTTATGATAGCAACATTTATTATGCAGTTTGTCACTTTTATTATTTGCCATCACAAGTTTGTACAACGCCCACTTTTTTCTTACACTAAATGATTTAACACTTTTAGAAGCAATTTTTATTGCCTTATTGCACCGATGACAACTTACTTGAAGGATCTTACTCAATCCTTAGGTAGGTATGATGGACTCTTGAAAATAAGATTTGGATTTAAGGGTTTTTGGATGCACAAGTAGTATCTCTACTTGGTGCTGAATTTTTGGGTAGCAAAGATGGGGGGCAAGCATCACATGTGACAATATAACTTCTATGTGAATATGAACAAACATAGATCATTACGTTGTCTTCCTTGTCCAACATTAACAATTTTGGCATATAATATTTTGATGGGGCCTCACAATCACAAAAGATTTCCAAGATAGTGTATTTGCATGTGAAAGTTCTCTTCCTTATAGTAATCATTCAGGAATTGCTTGTATGACCAATATTGTGATTGTCAAGCTTCAAAAGATGTCACTTTATAAACCTAATCTGAAGCTACCACTAGGCATGATATGAACATATAATTTCAACTTCAGAATATTCAATTCATTCAACAATTTACTCATAGGATATAAGTGAAGCACAAGAGTAAATGACAAGCTACTCCAAAAAGATATAACTGAAGATCAAACGAGTAGCTAAGTAAATGGGTAGCTATTTGAGGACTCTCTCTTATTTAAAACATTCAGATCTAAGTATTTTATTAAAACAACAATCAAAACAAAACAAAAATGACATTACAAGAATAGCACAACTCATGTGAAGAAGCAAAAACTTAGGCTCAACCGATACTAACTGATAATCGTTGATGAAGAAAGGTGGGATGCCTACCGGGGCATCCCCAAGCTTAGATGCTTGAGACTTCTTGTAATATTATCTTGGGATGCCTTGCCCATCCCCAAGCTTGCGATTTTGTGTCTCCTTAATTCCTTTTATATCACGGTTTCCTAAATCTTAAAAACTTCATCCACACAAAACTCAACAAGAACTCGTGAGACAAGTTAGTATAGACCAATGCAAAAACTTTATCATTCTCTACTGTAGCAAATCACTAAATTATTATTTAACATAGCATACTAAATGCCTTAACACTCCTATCCTCAAATAGAATCATTAAACAAGCAAACATATGGAAACATAACAACAATATGCCAAAATAGTATAGTCTGTAAAGAATGCAAAAGTATAAATACTTCTTAACTCCAAAAATTATGAAAATTTACCACGCTCTAGAAAATTTATCAGATCTTATTATGCAAAAAGTTTTAACGTTTTATCGCATTCTGCTTTTCTAGGGAATTTTTGCAACAGCGATAAACTTTCTGATTTGGAACAGCAACATGTAGACTTGCAAAATAAGCATGGCAAAGGTTATCCTTGGCATTTTTATTGACAGGAAAGATGCAAAATATTATTCTAAATAATAGCAAGAAAATCCTAACAAAATAAAATGACGCTCCAAGTAAAACTCTTATCATGTGACGAATGAAAACATAGCTCCAAGTGAGGTTGCCGATAATGTTGAAGACAAAAGAGGGGATGCCTTCCGGGCATCCCCAAGCTTAGAAGCTTGGATCTTCCTTGAATATTACCTTGGGGTGCCTTGGAAATCCCCAAGCTTAGTGTATCATCACTCCTTATTCTCCTCATATCGATATCTCACCCAAAACTTGAAAATCTTAAATCACACAAAACTCAACGGAACTTCGTGAGATAGGTTAGTATGATAAACCGCAAACCATTTCACTTTGGTACTGTCAAAGACAAGATTCATAATTTTTTCCACACAATGCCTACTGTAGCATATCATTTCCACAATTTACATTGAGCAATATGAGCCATACAAACTAGAAAACAAGCAAACTATGCATTGAAAACAGAATCTGTCAAAAACAGAACAGCCTGTAGTAATCTGTACTCCAACCTTACTTCTACTACTCCAAAAATTCTGAAAAAATAAGGACAACCCAGGAAATTTGTCTATTGATCTTCTGCAAAAATAATCAGTATTTTATCATGCTTCTCTTAAAATGAGAATTATTTTCTTGAGCGCAAAAGTTTCTGTTTTTCAGCGAGAGCAAATCAACTATCACCATAGACCATCCCAATGGTCTTACTTGGCACTTTATTGAAACGAAAGCAATAAAACATGATTACTACAATAGCCTAATCATGTTAACACACAAAAATAGTATGGGTAAATTCTGGTTTGTCTCCTAACAAGCGCTTTTCTTTAATGCCTTTTAGCTAGGCATGATGATTTCAATGATGCTCGCATAAAAGATAAGAATTGAAACACAAAGAGAGCATCATGAATCATAAGTTCCTCTCTCATAATAATTTTTAATAGCATCATGAATGGATTCATCAATATAACCATCGCACAAAGCATTCTTTCATGATCCAAAAGCATAGAAAATTTATTACTCTCCATATAAGCAATTTTATTCTCATTCACAATAGTGGGAGTATCATATGAAACTTGAATACTACAAATTGTTCCCACATTAAGAGATTAATGTTCAGTAAAAGGGTATTCAAAATTATGACAATAATTATCACTACTTTTTATAACATAAGTATCATCACAATAATCGTCATAAGTAGGAGGCATGCAATCATCATAGCAAATTTGATCATTCAAAGTAAGGGGACTAAAAAGATCATCTCCATTAAGCATAGCACCCCAAGCTTGGGACAAACATTAATTGTAGCAAATAGATTCTCAAACATGTCATTCTCATCAAACATAGCATCCCCAAGCTTGTGGCTTGGCATATCATAAGCATAATCATTCTCATCATTAATAGTATGAATAGCACCAACGGTATAACAATTGTTATCATCATAATTTCCTAAGTTGGTGCCAAAAGATTTCCAAGATTATAAGAAGTATCATTATCTTCCCAATCATAATTATCACAACAAGAAATAGGCATAACAAAATCATCATCAATATTGCTCTCGGACATTGTGCCATAAGACAAAGAAGCAATATCATCATCAAGTGCATCATCTTCCACAATTATTTTTGATTCATTTTCATGAGGCACAACAATAATAGGAGCAACACTATTTGGGAGAGGTGCCTTTTTACCTCTATTCTTTCTTCTTCTTTTCTTCTTCTTCACTGCATCATGTATGGGCTTAATTAATTTTTTCAAGCTTCTTATTGATGAGATTGGTTGAATAGGGAGCTCCTCCTCATCACCTATTTCTTCATGAGAGACAATAGGAGGGAAAGTGGAAATCTTTACCCTTTCATTAGTATTCCTTTTATATTCTATTGGTTTTCCCATCTTTCTATAGTTGGCAATATAAGCATTCTCATTGCAATTTACCATGCAAAACATATGGATATTTTTTAGTCTAGTTTGAATGTCGTCTATGAGAATGAATACTTCAAACCAACAATTTTTATATGTCAATTATTCACTCCCCAAAAATAAGCAAAGTTCATTATAAATTTCTACGGTGACCAAGTTATTGCAATATTTGGACATGATTCGATCATGAAAAAGTTTGCATTGGAAATTATGATGACCAACCTTATTGCAAAGTTCACAAGTAATAGGACAAAGAGAACATAATTTTATAGCAAATGCAGCTATCACTTTGAGCAAAGAATTGGTTCTATCCTGTTTATGCTTCTTACAAAATCTATCTTCTCTATATGGCACGTCTTGACAAACTTTATGCACTCCACAAAAATTGACATGCTTAAAAGACTTGTGCAATCATCATTAGCATTTTGGATATTCAAATAATTCATACTAATAACATTGCAATCATGCTCATCATTCAAATATTTTGAGCCAAACATTTTATTGGCTTCTTCTTCTAACAATTGAGCACAATTTTCCGATCCATCATTTTCAAGAAAGATATTATAAAGATGATCAATAATATGATGCAAACTCAATTCCATTTTTATGTAATTTTCTTTTATAAACCAAACTAGTGATAAAACAAGAAACTAAAAGATTCAATTGCAAGATCTAAAGATATACCTTCATGCATGTAACATCCCAAATTTTCAATTTGGAATGTTATACATAGTCATCCATGCATATCATATTTTATTCACATTTCGTCTCGCGATCCTCGAAATCCTAAGCAACTCAAGGACCCTCGGAGAGAGTTGGGGATTTCCCGGTTTTCAAATTTGATCTCTATCAAATTTGAAAACGAGGATTTTTGGTTTTAATTATTCTCTCCAAAAATATTTCACACTAAAATATATGAGAGGAGATAATATGACTTCTCCAAGATAATTGAAATATTGGAGGAAAAATATTAAAACCAAATAATTGTTTTATTTGGCTTTTCTTGCAATTTTGTTTACATTAGAAAAATTGCACTTTTTCCAAAATTGCATTTTTAGGGCCAAGAAAATGTTCATCCCATTCTAAATATTTTATTTAGACGGTGAAGATTTATTTTGGCATTTTAGATTTTTTTAGGATTTATTTCGGTCGGCGAAATTATTTTAAAAAAAGGGTCCCACGCCGACTGGGCCTAAGGCCCAGCCGCGCCAGGCCGCCGCCGCCGCCTTCCCCGCGAGCGCCGCCGCCGCTGACTCGGACTAGGAGTCCGAGCCGGACTCCTCTCCGCCGCCGCATCTTGCCCCCTCCTCCAAGCCGCCTCGCCCCGCCCCTTTATATACGCCGCCACCCCCGCCCCCAACACCCCACCACACCACCGCCGCTAGCGCCGCCGCCGCTGCAGTCCGTGCCGCCGCCCCCTAAGCCACCGCCCCGCCGGACCTCTCGCCGGAGGTAGCCGCCGCGCCCCGCCGCCGGTTTTTTTATAAAGACCGACCGGTTTTTTTAGAACCCTAGATCCGTTTTTTAGGATTCGCCGGTTTTTCTCGGTTCTTCTATTTGGCGGACGTTCGTCCGAATGATCGTTTTAACGAATGGTTCTTCACCCGTTAGAAACAGCCAACGAACGCTCGTTCGTTAGTCTGTTCGTCAGTTTTCTTTTATCGGATTTATTCCGTGATTTTCTCTGATCGTGATTTCTGATCCGATCTTAGTTTCTGTTTTTCTTTTCGCTCGTTAGTCGGAATCAGGCGATTCAAGCGCCTGGAGTTTCATCTCGAAACCCTCTTTCCTCTTAACCAACTCAAACAAGTTTTCTCTACTGTAAAATTTGACCTAGTTTTAGATTAGTAAATGAAACTTCTTTCTTTCGCCGTTTGAGTTTCGTTGCTCCATTTGATTTGATTCTTTTTGCGAACCGGAGTTCTTAAGTTGAAACTTCTGGTCAACCTCTTTTGTTTGAGTTTTTCTTGTGCATCGTTGCTTGTTACTTATGTATGCTATTGTTTGCTTGCGATAGAACACCCGGAGTGCGAAGCGTGCTACTACAAGTCCCTAGGTTTCGTAGATCGTCAGCAAGGCAAGTAACACTTTGATCATATCCCTTTTATCACCTAGTTTTTATGCATTTCCAATCTCAAACATTGCATGATTAGGATGTCATTAACTTGTGGGTTGGGAAGTAGTCGATGAGGTAGAACCTATTGCCCTGTTACATTCAAACCCTTGGGAGTTACTCTACGCGTTGCTTATGTATACTTTGCTATGCTATGCTCGTAGACGTGGTTTGGGTTTGAGTGAAATACATGACAGATGTGAGCTTGTTAATTAATGGTTCAACTTAAGGTGGCAACTTAATCAAACATCTGGGTGGATTGAGGCACCTGGAGTACCCAGTGTTGCCTATATTTTTTTGGAAATCCTGGAGTACCCGTGTGATCTTCCTATGCGCCGCCACCCAGGCTCAAAGGGAACTGAGATGATTCATGCTAGAAACTTCCGTGTGCAGCCACAAGCTATTATGGGCTCTAGCATAGTTGAGTAAGTTACGTGAAGCTCTTGAAGAGGCAGATCAGCAGGTAGTGGGATGTAGGTTTGGTATGGTCTGTCGAGAGTAGAGAGTTAACGTTTCTGAAAGACTGTGTCTCGGTCATCCGTTTCTCAAACACCATGTAGTGCGAGAAATCAAACGGATGCGATCGAGTCTTGTGGGGAAAAGTGCGCAAACCTCTGTAGAGTGTACAAACTAATCATGGTTAGCCGTGTCCCCGGTTATGGACAAATTCTTGAGTATCAAGTACTTGGATTATCACATGTATCTCATCACTCTTAATTAATATTGTTGGGTTGTTAATCACTTTAATTGGGATTGAGTTGGAGGAACCTTCTCAATGATGTTTCAACTACCATGATAGTTAAATAAAATCTATTCCTTTGTTGTAGGGAAAAATTGGCTTTTCGCAAAACTATAACCATAGAGCTTTCCACCAGCCAAATATGCATGTAGTGATAGTATTATTCTGTTCTTGCTCTACTGTGTTACATTGCCCGCATATTCCATGTGCTGACCCGTTTTTGGGCTGCAACGTATTATGTTGCAGACTTTTCAGACGAGGAGTAAGGTTCGTTAGGTCGTTGTCGTGCAGCTCAACTTTGCCGTTGGAGTTGATGGACTCACTTTATCTTCCAAGCCTTCCGTTGTTATCGTATTAGATGGCCTTAAGCCATATTATTGTAATAAGTTCTCTCTTGAGACATTCGATGTAATAAGTGTGTGATTGCTACTCTGTTATAAATCCTTCGAATACTGTGTGTGTCAGCATTACCGATCCAGGGATGACACTGAAGCACAGAGACTTGACCATCTGAGGTCGGGTCGCTAGGAGATGGTATCAGAGCACACGTTGAGTGTAGGACACGACCACTAAGATAAACCCTAGGTCACACCTCTCTTCTCATTTCTGACTCCTCTCCATTTTCTACTCTTTAGGATGACGGAGATGAAGAACAAGTTTGCACAACCGAATGAAGAAACATCTTTTGGACGTCACTTGAAGGAAGTCACTAGGTACCTGAACATTGGAATACCAAGTTTCACTGGGACGTACAACGCCACTTTACCTGAAGAGGAGCGCTGGAGGATACAAGTACAAGTTCCAGGAAGGACGTTCTCGCCAACTTCTAAACCCATAGAGTTTTCTTTCGAAGCACCCACCTGGAGTCTAGGCAAGAGCATGGCAGCCCACATTACCATTGGACGCATTGGAGAAGTTTACAATAGGGAACTTAAGGACACTATTTACCAAATATGTGGGCGCCGAGACAAGCAATGGGAAGTAATCAGCACCAGGAAGGATAGATCCATTGCAGCTTTCATCCAGGAGTTAAACCAGCACATCCGATGTTAGGAAAACCAGATGTGCGCGGACATGATGGACCTCAAGAAGGCGAAGACTAGGATCATTGAGCTGGAGGAAGAACTCAAGTTTACACGCGATGGATATGAGGAGGAAATCAAGACACTACTAGAGAAGAATGACGACTTAGTCAAGAAGATCAGAGTATTCATGGGAGGACCAACACCAATGGAAGAAGAAGAACCCAAGGAGATACGCCCCGAGGACTACATCATCATCGACGACACCGATTCCGATCCTAGTGATGATGACTTTGAAGACGAAGCTGGAGCAGACATCATGGAGTCTTCCACCGATCAAAATTTCTAGATGACTGCCATATATCACTAGTATTCCCCCATGTATTTAGTAGTAGTTGAACACTTGTGCGATAGTTCTAGATCGTTTGTATGCCCTTGCTTGATTGATTGAGTGAAATGATTGTGTTTGTCTCATGTGCATATGGGTAGTGTTTTCTCATTAGACCCCCTTCTCTATTCTAAATCTCTTCCATCTAAACCCCTCAGATGCCTCCGAGACGTGACACCGGTTTTGCCTTCCCAGCGGAGCTCACCCAGTTAATCCAACAGCAGAATACCTTGATGCAATTGCTAGTTCAGAATCAGGGCAACAACAACAACAACAACAACCCGCCGCCCGTGGACAACCTAGCCCGTTTTCTAAGGTTACAGCCGCCGGTGTTTTCCAGTAGCACCGAGCCCATAGTTGCGGATGATTGGCCACGCTGTATTGGAAGGGAGTTGACCACCGCAGGTTGCACAGATACTGAGAGAGTGCGCTTTGTCGCACATCAATTGGATGGACCAGCAGCCTCATGGTGGGAGAATTACACAACCACTTTCCCTATAGCCATTGTCACTTGGGACCAGTTTCAGCAAGCTTTCCGCACAGCCCATGTCTCCACTGGAGCTATGCAAATGAAGAAGCGGGAGTTCCGCAACTTACGCTAGGGGAACCGTACTGTGGCTCAGTACGTGGATGAGTTTAGCAAGTTATCTCGCTACGCCCCTGATGATGTGGCCATAGATGCCGCGAAACAGGAGAAGTTTATGGAAGGGCTGAATGATGAGATGAGTATGCAGTTGATGGTAGCAACCTTCAACAACTATCAGGAGTTGGTAGATAAGGCTCTTATGATTGAAGGGAAGCAGCAGCAGATTGAGAGCCGCAAGAGAAAGTATGGACAAGGGAAGTATAACTCTGGAGCTCAGTAGAAGCCTTGCCTAACCCCGAACTCGGGAGGACTTATTCATAACCATGGAGGTCACAACCACACTGGAGGAGGATCACATAACCACAATGGTTCTAAGGATGGGAATGGGAACGGAACCAACAATAATCATAACCGCCCCAACCCAGCCACACCTGCCAAAAGGGACTTAAGTCATGTTACTTGTTTCAAGTGCGGGAAGACTGGACACTACGCCATGGAGTGCCCTGAAGGAAAGAATGGAAATGGAAATGGGAGCGCTGGGAAGAAGCCAAATCCATTCAACAAAGGACAAGTGAACCACATTAACGTGGAGGAGGTTGAAGAGCAGCCGGACGCGATAATAGGTAAGTTTTTGGTTAAGTCATTTACCGCTCTAGTTCTTTTCGATACTGGTGCATCGCATTCATACATATCAAAGGGATTCGTGGATAAGTTTAAACTACCAACCCAAACCCTTAGGACCCCTCTTTTAGTGAGTTCACCCGGAGCAGAGTTTATGGCTAGCCGATGGTGTGACCAGATACCCTTAACCATTGGTACACATGTTTTTCCGTCCGACCTAATTATCTTGGAGTCACAAGGATTGGATGTGATATTGGGTATGGACTGGATGTCAAAGTTTGGAGGAAGCATTGACTGTGCTAGTAAGTCGATTTATCTCACCACCCCGGAAGGAAAAAGGATTAAGTATGTATCTAGGTATGTACCTAGGAGGAGTCAAGTGAATGCCCTTACGGGAGTTGTTCAGGAGGAAGTGCCTGTAGTGAAGGATTACCCGGATGTTTTTCTAGAGGAGTTACCAGGCATGCCACCGGATAGAGACATTGAGTTTTTGATAGAGCTGTTGCCAGGTACAGGACCAATATCCAAGAGACCCTATCGGATGCCCACAAATGATCTGGACGAAATTAAGAAATGGATCAAGGAGTTATTGGAGAAAGGATACATCCAAAGAAGTTCATCACCTTGGGGAGCCCCAGTACTTTTGGTTGAGAAGAAGGATAAATCCCTGAGGATGGTTGTTGATTATTGAGCATTAAATGAAGTGACGATTAAGAACAAGTACCCACTACCGATGATCAACGATCTGTTTGATCAGTTGCAAGGAGATAAAGTGTTTTCGAAGATTGATTTGTGATCAGGGTATCATCAGTTGAAGATACGAGAGAAGGATATACCGAAGACAGCGTTCACAACACGATATGGATTATACGAGTACACGGTCATGTCATTTGGACTGACTAACGCCCCTGCCTATTTCATGAGCATGATGAACAAGGTGTTCATGGAGTATTTGGACAAGTTTGTTGTGGTGTTTATTGATGATATTATGGTATACTCGAAGAATGAGGAGGAGCACAAGGAGCATTTGCGCTTAGTTCTCGAGAAACTTAGGGAACACTAGTTGTATGCTAAGTTCAGCAAATGCGAATTTTGGTTGAAGGAAGTCGGGTTCCTTGGACATGTTATATCGGGAGAAGGTATAGCAGTAGACCCCAGCAAAATTCAGTCAGTCACTGAATGGTTGGCACCCACTTCAGTTAGCGAGATCCGCAGTTTTCTTGGACTCGCAGGATACTACCGGAGATTCATCGAGAATTTTTCCAAGATTGCAAAGCCAATGACTGAACTTTTGAAGAAGGATACTAAGTTTAAATGGACAGAAGATTGCGAGGCAAGTTTCTAGGAATTGAAGAAACGCTTGACTACAGCGCCAGTGCTAACACTGTCAGATATACATAAGGAGTTCCAAGTGTACTGCGATGCCTCATGCTTAGGACTTGGATGTGTGCTTATGCAGGACGGGAGAGTTGTTTCATATGCCTCACGACAACCGAAACCTCATGAGTTAAACTATGCCACACATGATTTGGAGCTAGCAGTCGTAGTACATGCATTGAAGACCTGGAGACATTACCTTATTGGAAACTATTGTGATGTGTACACGGACCATAAGAGTTTGAAGTACATTTTCACCCAGAAGGAGCTGAACCTTCGACAGAGGAGATGGTTGGAACTTATAAAGGATTATGACATGAAGCTACACTATCATCCAGGAAAGGCCAACATCGTAGCAGACGCTTTGAGCCGGAAGAGTTATGCTAATATCCTTGAAAGCAAGGGACTGCCGAAGGAATTAGCAGAGGACATCATGGAACTTCGATTGGAGATTGTTCCTAGAGGATTTATTGCAACAATGGAGGTCCAGTCGACATTGCTGGACAAAATTCAGGAAGCTCAGAAGGATGACAAAGAGATTGCCGAGATAAAGGAGAAGATGGGCAAAGGAAAGGCCAAAGGTTTTCGTGAGGATGAGCATGATACCATATGGTTTGAGGACCGAGTTTATGTGCCCAATAACCAGGAGATCAGGAAGTTAATACTTCACGAGGCCCATGACTCACCCTACTCGATACACCCCGGAAACACCAAAATGTATTTGGATTTGAAGTAACGTTTCTGGTGGACCAGTATGAAGAAGGATATTGCCGAGTATGTCGCCATATGTGATGTATGTCAGCGTGTGAAGGCAGAACATCAGAAGCCAGCAGGACTGTTACAGCCTATGCCGATACCCGAATGGAAGTGGGATAAACTGGTCATGGACTTTATCACCGGATTGCCCAGGACCAAAGCAGGATATGATTCCATATGGGTAGTAGTTGATCGCTTGACCAAAGTAGCTCACTTCATCCCAGTGAAAACCACCTATACAAGTGCAAAGTTGGCCAAGATATATATGTCCAGGATAGTATGTCTGCATGGAGTTCCGAGGACCATCGTATCAGATCGAGGAACACAGTTTACCTCAAAGTTTTGGCACCAGTTGCACCAGACTTTGGGAATGAGATTGGAGTTTAGTACAGCATTTCACCCGCAGACGGATGGACAAACAGAGAGAGTCAACCAAAATTTTGAGGACATGTTGAGAGCCTGTGTGCTAGATTATGGATCTAGTTGGGATGACAATATGCCATATGCAGAGTTTTCCTACAACAATAGCTATCAAGCCAGTTTGAAGATGGCCCCATTTGAAGCCCTGTATGGACGAAGGTGTAGAACACCGTTGATGTGGGACGAGGTAGGAGACCGACAGTTGTTTGGACCAGACTTGATCAAGGAGTCTGAGGAGAAGGTTAAATTGATTCGTGACAAATTGAGGATTGCTCAGTCCAGGCAGAAGAGTTATGCAGACTCAAAACGCAAGGAGGTAACTTATGAAATTGGAGATCGAGCATATCTGCGAGTATCACCCTTGCGAGGAGTGAAATGTTTTGGAGTTAAGGGAAAGTTAGCCCCGAGATTTGTAGGACCGTATCGTATATTGGAACGGATGGGAGAAGTTGCCTACAAGTTGGAGTTACCCGAGGGATTGTCAGGAGTTCATGACGTGTTTCACGTTTCACAGCTGAAGAAGTGTCATGCTGAGATGGCAGATGTACCGCTAAGAGATACAGTACCCCTGGAGGCGATTCAGTTGGACAGTGATTTGACTTATGAGGAGAAACCAGTTAAGATTCTTGAGTTTGCCAATAGAGTCACCCGTAGTAAGGTTATCAAGTTTTGTAAAGTTCAGTGCAGCCACCATACCGAGGATGAAGCCACATGGGAACGGGAGGATGATCTTCGCAAAGACCACCCACACCTATTTTCTAGCCAACCCGAATCTCGAGGGCGAGATTCATCTTAAGTGGTTGGTTTGTAACATACCAAATTTTCAATTTGGAATGTTATACATAGTCATCCATGCATATCATATTTTATTCGCATTTCGTCTCGCGATCCTCGAAATCCTAAGCAACTCAAGGACCCTCGGTGAGAGTTGGGGATTTCCCGGTTTTCAAATTTGATCTCTATCAAATTTTGAAAACGAGGATTTTTGGTTTTAATTATTTTCTCTCCAAAAATATTTCACACTAAAATATATGAGAGATAATATGACTTCTCCAAGATAATTGAAATATTGGAGGAAAAATATTAAAACCAAACAATTGTTTTATTTGGATTTTATTACAATTTTGTTTGCATTAGAAAAATTGCACTTTTTCCAAAATTGCATTTTTAGGGCCAAGAAAATGTTCATCCCGTTCTAAATATTTTATTTAGATGGTGAAGATTTATTATGGCATTTTAGATTTTTTTTAGGATTTATTTCGGTTGGCGAAATTATTTAAAAAAAAGACGGTCCTGCGCCGACTGGGCCTAAGGCCCAGCCGTGCCAGGCCGCCGCCGCCGCCTTCCCCGCGAGCGCCGCCGCCGCCGACTCAGACTAGGAGTCCGAGCCGGATTCCTCTCCGCCGCCGCGTCTTGCCCCCTCCTCCAAGCCGCCCCGCCCCGCCCCTTTATATACGCCGCCACCCCCGCCCCCAACACCCCACCACACCGCC
>NC_041384.1:616780285-616798293 GCF_002162155.2 Triticum dicoccoides | reverse complement strand
CCGCCTGCCGCCTGCCGCCGCAGTCCGCGCCGCCGCCCCCTAAGCCGCCACCCCGCCGGACCTCTCGCCGAAGGTAGCCGTCGCGCCCCGCCGCCGGGTTTTTTATAAAGACCGACCGGTTTTTTTAGAACCCTAGATCCTTTTTTTAGGATTCGCCGGTTTTTCTCGGTTCTTCTATTTGGCGGACGTTCGTCCGAACGATCGTTTTAATGAACGGTTCTTCGTCCGTTAGAAACAGCCAATGAACGCTCGTTCGTTAGTCTGTTCGTTAGTTTTCTTTTATCGGATTTATTCCGCGATTTTCTCTGATCATGATTTATGATCCGATCTTAGTTTCTGTTTTTCTTTTCGCTCGTTAGTCGGAATCAGGATATTCAAGCGCCTGGAGTTTCGTCTCGAAACCCTCTTTCCTCTTAACCAACTCAAACAATTTTTCTCTACTGTAAAATTTGACCTAGTTTCAGATTAGTAAATGAAGCTTCTTTCTTTCGCCGTTTGAGTTTCGTTGCTCCATTTGATTTGATTCTTTTTGCGAACCGGAGTTCTTAAGTTGAAACTTCTGGTCAACCTCTTTTGTTTGAGTTTTGCTTGTGCATCGTTGCTTGTTACTTATGTATGCTATTGTTTGCTTGCGATAGAACACCCGGAGTGCGAAGCGTGCTACTACGAGTCCCTAGGTTTCGCAGATCGTCAGCAAGGCAAGTAACACTTTGATCATATCCCTTTTATCACCCAGTTTTTATGCATTAGTTCCAATCCTCAAACATTGCATGATTAGGATGTCATTAACTTGTGGGTTGGGAAGTAGTCGATGAGGTAGAACCTATTGCCCTGTTACATTCAAACCCTTGGGAGTTACTCTACGCGTTGCTTTTATATACTATGCTATGCTATGCTCATAGACGTGGTTTGGGTTTGAGTGAAATACATGACAGATGTGAGCTTGTTAATTAATGGTTCAACTTAAGGTGGCAACTTAATCAAACATCTGGGTGGATTGAGGCACCTGGAGTACCCAGTGTTGCCTGTATTTTTTTGGAAATCCCAGAGTACCCGTGTGATCTTCCTATGGGCCGCCACCCAGGCTCAAAGGGAACTGAGATGATTCATACTAGAAACTTCTGTGTGCAGCCACAAGCTATTATGGGCTCTAGCATAGTTGAGTAAGTTACGTGAAGCTCTTGAAGAGGCAGATCAGCAGGTAGTGGGATGTAGGTTTGGTATGGTCTGTCGGGAGTAGAGAGTTAATGTTTCTGAAAGACTGTGTCTCGGTCATCCGTTTCTCAAACACCATGTAGTGCGAGAAATCAAACGGAGGCGATCGAGTCTTGTGGGGAAAAGTGCGCAAACCTCTGCAGAGTGTACAAACTAATTATGGTTAGCCGTGTCCCCGGTTATGGACAAATTCTTGAGTATCTACTACTTGGATTATCACATGTATCTCATCACTCTTAATTAATATTGTTGGGTTGTTAATCACTTTAATTGGGATTGAGTTGGAGGAACCTTCTCAATGATGTTTCAACTACCATGATAGTTAAATAAAATCTATTCCTTTGTTGTAGGGAAAAATTGGCTTTTCGCAAAATTGTAACCATAGAGCTTTCCACCAGCCAAATATGCATGTAGTGATAGTATTATTCTGTTCTTGCTCTACTGTGTTACATTGCCAGCATATTCCATGTGCTGACCCGTTTTCGGGCTGCAAGGTATTATGTTGCAGACTTTTCAAACGAGGAGTAAGGTTCGTTAGGTCATTGCCATGCAGCTCAGCTTTACCGCTGGAGTTGATGGACTCACTTTATCTTCCAAGCCTTCCGTTGTTATCGTATTAGATGGCCTTAAGCCATATTATTGTAATAAGTTCTCTCTTGAGACATTCGATGTAATAAGTGTGTGATTGCTACTCTGTTATAAATCCTTCGAGTACTGTGTGTGTCAGCATTACCGATCCAGGGATGACACTGAAGCACAGAGACTTGACCATCTGAGGTCGGGTCACTACAATGCACTCACCTCCCCGACAACGGCGCCAGAAAAGAGCTTGTTGTCTACTACGCAACTTTATTCTTGTAGACTCTTATTGGGCCTCCAAGTGCATAGTTTTGTAGGTCAGTACCAATTTTCCCTCAAGTGGATGACCTAAGGGTTATCAATCCGTGGGAGGTGTGGGATGAATATGGCTCTCTCAGACAACCCTGCAATTAAATACAAGAAATCTCTTGTGTCCCCAACATAGCCAATACAATGGCAAATTGTATAGGTGCACTAGTTCGGCGAAGAGATGGTGATAAAAGTGTAATATTGATGGTAGAAATATATTTTTATAATCTAAATAAATAAAAACAACAAGGTAGCAATTGATAAAACGGAGCAAAAAATAGTATTGCAATGCTTGAAAATGAAGGAAATATGCCCTAGAGGCAATAATAAAGTTATTATTTATTTCCTTATATCATGATAAATATTTATTATTCATGCTAGAATTGTATTATCCGGAAACATAATACGTGTGTGAATACATAGACAAACTAAAGTCACTAGTGTGCCTCTACTTGACTAGCTCATTAATCAAAGATGGTTATGTTTCCTAACCATAGACATGTGTTGTCATTTGATTAACGGGATCACATCATTAGGAGAATGATGTGATTGACATGACCCATTCCATTAGCTTAGCACCTGATTGTTTAGTATGTTGCTATTGCTTTCTTCATGACTTATACATGTTCCTATGACTATGAGATTATGCAACTCCCGTTTGCCGGAGGAACACTTTGTGTGCTACCAAACGTCACAACGTAACTGGGTGATTATAAAGGAGCTCTACAGGTGTCTCCAAAGGTACATGTTGGGTTGGCGTATTTCGAGATTAGGATTTGTCACTCCGATTGTCGGGGAGGTATCTCTGGGCCCTCTTGGTAATGCACATCACATAAGCCTTGCAAGCATTGCAACTAATGAGTTAGTTGCGAGATGATGTATTATAAAACGAGTAATGAGACTTGCCGGTAATGAGATTGAACTAGGTATTGAGATACCGACAATCGAATCTCGGGCAAGTAACATACCGATGACAAAGGGAACAATGTATGTTGTTATGCGGTCTGACCGATAAAGATCTTCGTAGAATATGTAGGAGCCAATATGAGCATCCAGGTTCCGCTATTGGTTATTGACCGGAGACGTGTCTCGGTCATGTCTACATTGTTCTCGAACCCGTAGGGTCCGCACGCTTAACGTTATGATGACTTTTTCATTATGAGTTTATATATTTTGATGTACCGAAGTTTGTTCAGAGTCCCGGATGTGATGACGGACATGACGAGGAGTCTCGAAATGGTCGAGACATAAAGATTGATATATTGGAAGCCTATGTTTGGACATCGGAAGTGTTCCGGGTGAAATCGGCATTTTACCGAGTACCGGGAGGTTACCGGAACCCCCCGGTAACCTAATGGGCCTTAATGGGCCTAGTGGAGGAAGAGGAGAGGAGGCCTAGGGGCTGCCGCGCGCCCCTTCCCCCCAAGTCCGAATTGGACAAGGAGGGGGGGCGGCGCCCCCCTTTCCTTTCTTCCCTCTCCTCCTTCCCCCCAAGTCCTAATCCAACTAGGGAAAGGGGGGAGTCCTACTCTCGGTAGGAGTGGGACTCCTCCTGCGCGCCTCCTCCTAGGGCCGGCCGCACCCCCCCTTGCTCCTTTATATACGGGGGCAGGGGGGCACCTCTAGACACATAAGTTGATCTTCAAGATCGTTCTCTTAGCCGTGTGCGGTGCCCCCCTCCACCATAGTCCTCGATAATATTGTAGTGGTGCTTAGGCGAAGCCCTGCGACAGTAGAACATCAAGATCGTCACCATGCTGTCGTGCTGACGGAACTCTTCCCCGACACTTTGCTGGATCGGAGTCCGGGGATCGTCATCGAGCTGAACGTGTGCTAGAACTCGGAGGTGTCGTAGTTTCGGTGCTTGATCGGTCGGGCCATGAAGACGTATGACTACATCAACTGCATTGTCATAACGCTTTTGCTGTCGGTTTATGAGGGTACGTAGACAACACTCTCCCCTCTCGTTGCTATGCATCACCATGATCTTGCGTGTGCGTAGGAATTTTTTTGAAATTACTACGTTCCCCAATAGAAAATGAGGCCTAGGGTCCGTACTTTCGCTAGTGCAATATGTCAACAATGCTAATATAATTGGATCATATAACCATCCCTCAAAGTGCGATGAAGAATCACTCCAAAGTTCCTATCTAGCGGAGAACATAAGAAGAAATCGTTTGTAGGGCACAAAACCACCTCGAAGCTATTCTTTTCGATCGATCTATCCAAGAGTTCGTACTAAAATAACACCAAATAATTGCAGATTCAAAATACTCAATCCAACACAAAGAACCTCAAAGAGTGCCCCAAGATTTCTACCGGAGAAACAAAGACAAGAACGTGCATCAACCCCTATGCATAGATTACCCCAATGTCACCGCGGGAATCAGCGAATTGAGTGCCAAAACTGCCAAAACATACATCAAGTGAATCAATACGATACCCCATTATCACCATGAGTATTCATTTGCAAGACATATATCAAGTTCTCTCAAATCCATAAAAGTATTCAATCCGATAAAACAAAATCTCAAAGGGAAAACAATTCATCACAAGATAGAGAGGGGAAAACACCATATGATCGTACTATATTAACAAAGCCCGCGATACATCAAGATCGTGACATCTCAAGAACATCCACTAAAAGTTTCGTGGTGTTTGGACTCTGTTTGATATTGATTTCCTGTGATGTAAAAAACAAGCAAAAAACAGCAACTGGCATTGGGCACTGGGTCAATAGGTTAGTCCCAACAAATGATATAAAGTTGCTATAAAATGATTGTAAAACATCCAAGAATGATAATATAACAACATGAATACTTCATAAATTATAGATACGTTGGGGACGTATCATGGAGCACCGACAATGCTTCGCTAAGCATCGTCGGGACGAGGCGGTGGAACTACGGAGTAACGGGAGAGAGAGGGGCGCCAAGGGCTTGGTGTCTCCTCTTGGGGTGCCCCCTCCCCTCTATAGATAGGTGGTGGGGCATGGGAAACAGCCCCTCCAAGTCCTGGTATCCGGGAGTTGCATGATCGCATGGTCGAAGGAATATGTATTTGACATTAAGAAAGCAGTAGCAAAAACTGAACGATCATATACTATGCTAATGGATGGATCTTGTCCATCACATCATTCTCCTAATGATGTGATCCTATTATCAAGTGACAACATATGTCTATGGTTAGGAAACCTTAACCATCTTTTGATCAACGAGCTAGTCTAGTAGAGGCTCACTAGGGACACGATGTTGTCTATGTATCCACACATGTATCTGAGTTTCCGATCAATACAATTCTAGCATGGTTAATAAACGTTTATCATGAACAGGGAAATATGATAATAACGAACTTATTATTGCCTCTAGGGCATATTTCCAACAACCTATCAAGGGCAAACCTTTGTCTTGCACATAGTCCCCTTAAGCTAGATGATGACGATCTTGACTTCCTCAAGTTGGACCACCTTTCTTGATTGTGTTGACTTGATGAAGACTAGTAGATTGTTCCCCCATAGTCACTATGGGAGACCCACTCTTCGACACATCTTCACAAGTCCATTGTCACCACCATGGACGGAAAGAATCAAGCATGTGATCTTGATACGTCTCCAATGTATCTATTATTTTTTATCGTTCCATGCTATTATATTATCTGTTTTGGATGTTTAATGGGCGTTAATATGATCTTTTATATTATTTTTGGGACTAACCTATTAACTGGAGGCCTAGTGCCAGTTTCTGTTTTTTGTCTATTTCAGTGTTTCGCAGAAAAGGAATATCAAACGGAATCCAAACGGAATGAAAGCTTTGCGAAGATCTTTCTTGGAACAAACGCAATCCAGGAGACTTGGAGTGGAAGTCAGAGATGCAACGAGGCGGCCATGAGGCAGGAGGGCGCGCCTAGGGGGGTAGGTGCGCCCCCACCCTCGTGGGCCCCTCGTAGCTCCATCAACGTACTTCTTTCGCCTATATATACTCTTATACCCTAAAAACATCCAGGGGAGCCACGAAACCACTTTTCCACTGCTGCAACCTTCTGTACCCGTGAGATCCCATCTGGGGCCTTTTTCGGCGATCTGCCGGAGGGGGAATCGATCATGGAGGGCTTCTACATCAACACCATAGCCTCTCCGATGATGTGTGAGTAGTTTACCACAGACCTTCGGGACCATAGTTATTAGCTAAATGGCTTCTTCTCTCTCTCTTTGGTTCTCTATACAAAGTTCTCCTCGATGCTCTTGGAGATCTATTCGATGTAATCTTCTTTTGCGGTGTGTTTTCCGAGATCCTATGAATTATGGATTTATGATCAAGTTTATCTATGAACAATATTTGGTTCTTCTCTGAATTCTTATATGCATGATTTGATATCTTTGCAAGTCTCTTTGAATTATCGGTTTAGTTTGGCCTACTAGATTGATCTTTCTTGCAATGGGAGAAGTGCTTAGCTTTGGATTCAATCTTGCGGTGTCCTTTCCTAGTGACAGTAGGGGCAGCAAGGCACATATTGTATTGTTGCCATCAAGGATAAAAAGATGGGGTTTATATCATCTTGCTTGAGTTTATCCCTCTACATCATGTCATCTTGCCTAATGTGTTACTCTATTCTTATGAACTTAATACTCTAGATGCATGTTGGATAGCGGTCGATGTGTAGAGTAACAGTAGTAGATGCAGAATCGTTTCGGTCTACTTGACACGGACATGATACCTATATTTCATAATCATTGCCTAGATATTCTCATAACTATGCGCTCTTCTATCAATTGCTCGGCAGTAATTTGTTCACCCACCATAATACTTGCTATCATGAGAGAAGCCACTAGTGAAACCTATGGCCCCCGGGTCTCTTCCTTATTATATTGCATCTCTTTTATTTACATCGCATCTCGTTTACTATTTTGCAATCTATACAAAAAATACCAAAAATATTTATCTTATTATCATTATCAGATCTCAGTTTCGTAAGTGACCGTGAAGGGATTGACAACCCCTTTATCGCGTTGGTTGCGAGGTTCTCGATTGTTTGTGCAGGTATTAGGTGACTTGCGTGTTATCTCCTACTGGATTGATACCTTGGTTCTCAAAAACCGAGGTAAATACTTATGCTACTTTGCTGCATCACCCTTTCCTCTTCAAGTGAAAACCAACGCATGCTCAAGAGGTAGCAGATCTCTTCGTGATGCTTCACTTGAAGTTGCACACCGCAATCTTGATGACGATCACCACTTGATGTCATCCTTCATGGGTTGTATGAGATCTTCCTCTTGACACAAGCCCATGGAAACATACCTAACCCCACATACAACTCTCACGTAGACCATGGGTTAGTACACAAAGCATACTTGATAATGCTTACTATACCATGGGATCACTTGATCCCGCTTGTCATCTTCTACGCTTTGTGTGTCGATCAACTTGAATCACTCTTTGTACTTAGTCTTGATGAGCCTTGTATCATGACCATTCTTTGGATAACTCCTTGGATAGCACCTTGGTCAACTTATAAACTCCTAAGAAACCAACAAGTGGACTTCAAGAAATGCCTACGGACAAACCCTTCAAATATAACTCAAGGCAATCATTAGTCCATAGAGATTGTCATCAATTACCAAAATCAAACATGGGGGCACCACATGTTCTTTCAGTTGAGTTTATTGCTCGATATTGAGAAGTTTCCACATGTGTCCACACTAACGGACAAAACTCTACATCTTCTATTTCAAGAGAGAGCACATACCTCGCCTCTTACTTTCTATAGGGGAGCATGTAACCCTATATTTGAAATGTGTTATCTTGTAAATTTAAAATATTTCTGCTGGTGTGAGTACATTGCCATTTTGGGAACAAAACTTCTCATAGAAAGGCTAAGTAGTAACACTACTGCAGGATGCTGCTAACGCGACACTACGATCAGAGACCCTTCGAGAAACTGTGTGCGATGCAATGATCGCAAACGGTGTAGGAAAACCGTCAAAATGTATAAAATGTTTGCGATGACGGATGCATCAAACACGGTTCAGGTTTTAGTTGCGTGTGCGATGAAGGGCATACGGTTTAGTTCAATTATCTGTTTGCGATGAGGAGAACAAAAGAAACGGGCAACCAGATGAAGGTGTGTGTGATGTACAGCATACGGTTCACTCGGATGAACTGTTTGTGATTAGGCAACACAAAAGAAATGGACAGCCCGGTCAAGGTGTGTGCGATGTACAGCATGCGGTTCACTCGGATGAATTGTTTGTGATTAGGCAAGAGAACATAAACGGTTCAATATAACAAGATGTGTGTGATACGTGGCAAACAGGTCTGTAATCAGAAATGTGTGCGAAGACCGATAATAACGCAAACGATTGCTTCTATTAAGACATATGTGATATGCTCTGTCTACACAATATCTATTGGCCATTGTGGGATGGGCGGTCATCCGGATACGTGGCATACAATTGATCCATCCGACATATTTGTGATGGAATAGGCCGTGTTTGTTGTGGGAAAACACTTGCTAGTATTCAACCGTTTGGGATTGATGAATTCATCACCGACGGGATCCCTAGTGTGGTCCATGTTCATCTGATCATCATCTACTTCTTGTGCTAGCTCGATGCTAAGTTTCCATTAATTGATGGCATTTTATGAACACGCCACCGTTTCCCGCCATTTCCTCACATGTTTCCCGCCACCCTGCTATATTGCGCATAGTGGGGGCGCGACGCACGGAGGCGACAAGCGAAGCCTGTAGCACATCCACCTTTTCCAAGCATGCCAACCCTCCAAAGCACCGCATCTGCCATCAACCTCGTCGACGAGGAAAACAAGCAGGCGCCACGGCCCGTCGAGGCCGAGGCGCTCCCCGACGACGTGATGGACAACGTTGTGATGCGTGTCATCGCCAGGGTTGAGCAGACCTTTGCGCATGGCGCTTGAGCGTCGCGGATCAAGATAGGCATGTCAGCGCCGACAGGCTGCAACTCGCCGCACAACATGATCGATGGCGTGCCGCAGAGCAAGCTAGGCGCGTCCGCGTCGATAGGCTATGGCTCACCGCATGGCGAGACCGTTTGGAGCGCCGCAGAGCGAGAGGCGCGGCGTGTCGCACAGCAAGAGCGGATCCATCGGCGCTTGCCTACTGTCGACATGGAGTCGCAGCTGGGTACACGTCCCGTCAGTACCCCATTCCTCACCAGGAGTGGGCAGAGGCCCCAGCATCGTACTTGCACCAGATGTCGGTCACGCCGTACTTGCACCGGACGCCCGCCGCGCCGTTCGCATGGGTGCCACCATTCGCCTTGTCCGCGGCCCGCTGGATGCCAACGCGCTGGTCTGTAGGCTCGACCGCCTCCTTTCCCCAAGTGCCCACCTGGGCGCAGTAGAGGAACATGGCTGTCGCATCCTCGAGCTGGTGATCTCCGATGAAATAGCCAACTTGGAGCTCGAGATTGCGCTCCAGATGTACCACGAGTGTGTCGGCCGCTTGGACGAATGCCTGCACGAGTTCAGGCAGAGCCAAGAGCTACCCTAGGCAAGGGCTACCGGTCATGGTCTCATGGACGCGTTTTATTTTGAAAAGTTGTTTCGATGTGGATAGCTTTGTATTCACAGCAATCATAGTATTGCTCTGTTTATTGCTCTATTTCAATGTGTGTACTCTTTTTCCATTCTTATATGTTCTGTTTCAATGTGTGTGTATACGCTTTCCATTCTGTATATGTGGATGATAACAGCTAGATTCAAATTAGTATACAAAAATAGATAGAAAATGAAATTCACAATATATATATATATTAATTGTTCATTAGATCATCACAGAATATATATATATATATATATATATATATATAATATCATCGCACATACGTGATGATACTTAACTACTAGGTACAATGAATAAAATTGAAAATGAACAATACTAAAACTAATAATCCCTCCTGGGGCCAGTATTCCGGTAGCCCCTCGCCATCAGCTCCCTGGTGCGCGGCATCTTCCCAGTGCGGAGGCAGTACTCCGACTCCTCCGCCTCGCAGTGCTTGACATACCGATCTGCCTCTTGCTGGTGGACGCGCGCGACCGATCTTGCCATTTCGTTGGGCGCCCATCGGAGCTCCTTGTCGGTGGCACGCTGGAGCTTATCAGCCCACCTCCACGCAGCGACGAGGCGCCCAGCACCTATGACCTTCCTCGTGAAGTACCCGTCTTCGTACACCTCCTCGGCACGACGACGCGCCCGCCCCCAAAGCTCCGCCGCCTCCTTTTTCCAGGCACCATCACGGGCTTCACAGGCCGCCTGGTACCTGGCTTCCTCCTCCGCCATCTCCTTCTTGAACGCCACTTGCCTGGCTTTCTCAGCCGGCGGCAGCAACTTCCACTGACAAAGATTGTACTAGCCCCAAAACTAATCCAAAGTTGGGGGGTCCAACGCAACCTCGTCAGGCGGCGCGTAGGGGTCCTCGTCACTGCTAATTGAGTGAGCATCCTCATTGGGCGGTGACTCCTCGTCGGCGCGTGGGCAGACCGGCGGCGCCATGGCAGAGATTTGAGAGAGAGAAAGAGAGAGAGAGATGGCGAGCGAGGGAACGATGTAGATGAGAATGCAGGCGGGACGACGTGAGCAAGGTAGTATTTATTGGTGGTGGGAATATAGATCAACGGGGACATTACAAACGCCAGTCGCCGGAATTTATGAGTACTGTAGTTTGAATTACACACGATTCCCGCTCCAAAATCCATGTGTGAACATAATAGCCAAAATCCATGTGTGAACATAATAGCTGACGGTTTCCAATGCAGAACCGTGTCTGATTAATGATCCCCGCCATTCACCTACCAAACTTCGAGCCGCGAGATAGACTGTCAATCGTGTGGGGGCCGGTTGTCTTGCCAGATCTTTACATTTTCTTTTTTGAACACCAGATATTGACATCGTCTGATGATTTTTTAACTCGCACACAAGTACACAAAAATATGATTTTTCAAACCGTTTAGGTTAGGCGTTGCATGCAGATGTAGTTCAAATTTGAATCACGGTCATTAAATGGTTAGAAAATCACTTAAATGTCTTTAAAAGGTCAAATGACCCGTGAAATTTTCCAAATTTTCATATGACAGTTGTATTAGTGCACGTTAAACGTAGGAAAAAATTTTGAAAGCCGTAAGAGGAAGCTATCTCCCGTCCGTCAGCAAACATGCATTGTTCCCTCTCGGAACCATGAACCTTCTAGTGAGTTGCTCCGATTTGTGAGGGGTGTGTGTCCAAACTTTCGTCAAATAGGCCAATTTTTTACCACATCATCTTGGTGGCATGCCATTAAATCAAGCAAGGTTTCATGTTTTTCTGATCAATTTTTGATTTTTTTGGAATTAAAATGCCATGGCATGCACACCATGCACGTGCCCATGCCTTAACACCAATATGTTTGAAAATTCCTTCGAATTTACTGCACATGTAATTAACTCGCACACAAGTACACAAAAATATGATTTGTCAAACTATTATGGTTAGCGTTGCATGTAGATGTAGTCCAAATTTGAATTACGGTCATTAAATGGTTAGGAAATCACTTAAATGTCTTTGAAAGGTCAAATGACCCCTGAAATTTGCCAAATTTTCACATGATAGTTGTATTAGTGCACGTTAAATGTATGAAAAAATTTGAAGGCCGTAAGAGGAAGCTATGTCCCATTCGTCATCAAACATGCATTGTTCCCTCTCGGAACCACGAACCTTCTAGCGAGTTGCTCCGGTTTGTGAGGGGTGTGTGTCCAAACATTCGTCAAACATGCCAATTTCTTTACCACATCATCTGGTGGCATGACATTACATCAACCAAGGTTTCATGTGTTTCTCATCATTTTTCTATTTTTTGAATTAAAATGTCATGTCACTCCATGCATACGTATGCATGTGTCCATGTCGTGAGACCAATATATTTGAAAATTCCTTCTAATTTACTGCACATGGAATTAACTCGCACACAAGTACACATATATAATTTTTCAAAACGTTTTGGTTAGGCGTTGCATGTAGATGTTGTTCGAATGCGCGTAAAGCAGAAGAATCGTTTGCGATGCACACAATCGTTCAAAGTGAATGGTCCGGCGGCACCGCGCGCGTTCAAAGTGAATGTGCCCATGCCTTGGGACCAAAATTTGAATTATCAAACTCATCCCATGCGCGTAAAGAAGAAGAATCGTTTGCGATGCACACAATCGTTCAAAGTGAATGGCCCGGCGACACCGCGCACAAAGTTTCCCTTCACATTTCCACAATTTTGGCCTGCCGCCAAAATATATACCCCGCCCCCTTCCCCCCTTCCCCACCCCCTTTTCTCCCCGACCACAAGTCACATTTCCCCTGTTTCCTCCTTCCTTCCTTCCTTCCTTCCTTCCTTCCTTGCTAAGCTATAGCCACTTCCTCCCTCTCGCCGTCTCGCATCCTACCGCCGGGGTCGCCATGGTCTTCTTCAAAGACATCTCCAGCGGTTCCTTCTCCGGCGACTACTCCTTCACCACCCGGGAATGCCTCTCTTCTCTCTCTCGGGCTATGACTTGGAATGAAGGATTTTTACCCGGAGGTCGATTTGAGTAGTTTCTTCCTCATGTAGCTCCCTAAGACCATCAGTGGCAACGAATGGAGCAGGGTGGCTGAAGATCTATCTGCTCGTTGTCACCATCAATATCCATGCGTGAAGCTACTTGCGTTTGATTCTATGGACACTGGGAGGAAGTTTCTGGTATGTGCAGAGAAGGTTAGACCCTCTTCCATTGTTACAAATCATTTGTTAGATGTGATTCACATACTGTCATGGTCCCAACCCATTCATACCACACCTTCAACCAAACGCATCCTAAGACAGTGTCACAGTTTGTACCTGGCATCTTAAATTGCTGTCATCTCATCAGCGGTGTCATTAGAAAATTATTTGGCACCGCTTCAGCAGTTTGTGCAGCCAACTTTGGTCCACACATCCGAGCAGCCAAGTAGTAAAATACTAAATCTTTATGGCACGAAGGAACTGGGCATCGGAGCAACTAGGTGCTCCGGAGTACGGGTCCCTGATTTTTTTCCGCTGCATCGGCTCGCCAGTTCAGGGCACCTGTGCGAGATGTAGCAACAGTTGTCTTTACACCAGTTTTGGCATACATAGTGGATGGCCTTAGTGTTATTAGTTCTATGTTACTAAATTTGTGCATGTACACCTGTTAGTATTAATTTGTTGTCATCCAAACACTGTCTCTATGCTGTTGCAGTTATATTTACCTTCCTCATAAAATGTTCAATTTGTTATTTATTGTATAATTTGGTTGTTGTCTCAGTACCAATTATTTCATTTGCACATTGATCTTTTTGAGAAGATATGTCATAATTAACATATTTCTTCAGTTTTTCAAAATAAGAATTGGTGATTTTCTATGTTGCTATAAATCCATTTCCCCTACAATTGTTACTGGTCTAGTTTTAAATATTATAGGATGAACGGAAGGGTTCTTACTTGGAGTGGGTTGATCAAGAGTGGCCACAATCTTTGAAGATGTGTCTAATGAAGCTCTGGAGCATGTATGAGGAAGTGAACATAGCTAGGCTTGGAGAAAGTCTTGTCAACGCTGAAGCATATTTCAAGATGCGGGATAAAAAGTTGAAGGTGGAGAATGAGCTCAGATTTTTTTTTAAAGATTTTGCTAAGATGGTGTTGGCGAAGGAAGAGGCACTTTCCCAATTGGCCCGTGCAAAACGGGTGCTTACTGAACTGAAAGCAGAGGTAGATAAGACGAGCCTGGATGATCTCGATTAGGAAAATGAATATATTGTTCTTATGAAGTTGAACTAGCTATATGTTATACTGTGTTGTTTTCATGTAGCTACCATACTGTGATGTTATAATATATTTATGTGCCTGATATGAAATTGGCAAACAGCTATTCGATATGAAATGTGAATTTGCGTAATATTAAAATTATTAATTGTAAACTAATAAACCTGCTAAATGTGTCATGAACCTTTGCAAACGGTTCTAGCAGTAAAAGAGGTTGCGATGGATAGTCCAATGTCACACAGTTTTCTTCATCAAATCATGTGTGATATAGTTGATAAAAGCAAACAGTTAACCAAAGAAGACTGTGTGTGATAGTTACACCTTTCACACACGAGTCTACACATAAAACTGTGTGGGATTTACGTCCGAACAGAAACGTTTTCCCTGGATTGACTGTATGGGATGTACATAAGAACGGAAACGTATTCCTTGGATTGACTGTGTGTGATATACATACGAACGGAAATGTTTTCTTGGGATTCACCGTGTGGGATGTACATACCTACGAAAATGATTTTCTCGGATTACCGTGTGGGATGTACATACTACGGAAATGATTTCTGGGATTCACCGTGTGGGATGTACATACCTACAAAATTGATTTCTGAGATTCACCGTATGGGATGTACATACCTACGGAAATGATTGGGTTTCGATGCCTCGTCCGATCGCACACGGCCCCAGCCTGGGTCCCAGGAGGGCCTATCCCTGAGATTTCTGGGTCGTGTGGAAAGAACACCCTATCGCACACACTCACTTAGCGACGGTTCCAGATGTCGTCGCGGAAAGGGGTAAAAAACCGTTTATTTAGGACTAACGCACATCAGTATAAGAATGACTAGAGGTAGAGGATCAGTTTGGAACGATGAGTCATTGGTGATTCCCTTCTATAAGAGATTAAGAACTAAGAAGTGCAACGAAGACACCTTGATTTCTATCTAAAACAAAGACACCTTGACTTCTAGTCAATTCCATCAGCAGCTCTATTTTGTCACCCTGCGGCAGTGCTTGAGCAGCAGCCTTTTTCATCTAGCTAGGGAAGAAACCTATGTAAGTGGCAGTGCTTCAATCAAGCTACTTCGTTCCTTGGAACCGCTGTTGTTGGCGTCACAAGGAAGATGTCCGCAGCTGCTTGATGGATGGTCTTCAGTCTCTCGGGTTGTCCTTATGACCTGACTTGTCTACGTGGATTTGGTGGTGCGCGTGGTCGGCCAAGGTATGGTCGTAGGGGATTTCTTTGCGATGTAGAAGTGCGGGGGTTGATGGTCATTGTGTGTTGGATATGGTGTCGGGCTGATCATGCGATTAGAGGGTTGCATGCTCTGTGAGTAATCTATATATGGTTGTCTTGTATGTCGTCTGGTTTTCATTAGTTTACTGGACAATTATATTCTGCTTAATTAATTCATGATGCAAATCTATTGCCTCGTTTTGAAAAAAAATCTACACTGCTACTCCCTCCATTCCATAATATACTACTCCTTCTGTCCCATAATATAAGAGCGTTTTGGATGCTGCATCCAAAACGCTCATATATTATGGAACGAAGGGAGTCTAATTTTGTATCCATCCCTGGACAGCCACGACAATCATTTATACGCGCCACTGTGCCGTGGTCCTCAAGCATCCAGGTTGGTAACCGATGAAGCCTACGACAGTGACCCCGTAGCTAGCACTTATTATGTGGCACCGGCACAACATTGTTGCAGCGCCAATTATGTGCACGCCTACGTGTTGCTCAAAAAAAAAAGTTGCTCAAAAAAAAATGTGCACGCCTACGTATTCCAAACACGGCCATCACTCTCTGCTCTTCTTGATTGCACCAGGTCTACTGTTCCCGCCTGTCGTACGCACCCGCACCCGCACACGGCTCGGGTACAGATCACGCAGGCGCGAGAGCGATGCGGTCCACAGGCGGCTACCCCGTGCGAGCTGGGCCGTGAATCTGAGATTCTGCCTACGCAAATGAGGCAGGCCATCATTTTTTTCTGGAGCTCCATGTACCAAGTTCGGTGAACTTGTACTGCGATACTCCATCAGTACTACGTACATCTAATGCGCATTTGGACCCTACGGGGAAAATGTAGTTTATTGGGTGATTAAAAATTTCACTACTAGTCTCTTTGTTTTTTGAGGAACCCTGGAGTCTGGCCCACGTTCACATAATTACGCATTACATTTCTGTCGGCAAAGGTTGGGTGCGACCACTCAGGATCGTATTAAACTATCCTGAATTTAAAATCAGCGACAAAGTAAACAAATGCACAACCTGCTTGCTTTCGATTGTTTTTTTTTTTTGTTGCAAAACTTGCTTTGCCAAAAAGAAGAGAACCTCCAGGACCAGGATTATACAATACTACGAACAGCAAATGGCAGTAGAGAAATGAATGCAACGCAACACCTCCCAGTCTCGCACAACAGCTGCACGAGTGGATTCCAACGTACAAATACACTAGAGAAAGCTGCTCTATCGTTTGGCTGTTGCGCACGGTCAGGGGCGGAGCCAGCGCCCGGCCAGCTGGGTACTTGCCCGGGCTCGATGCCTATGCGTACGCTGCACGATGTCCTGCGATAGCTGAAAAAATTGACGTACGGACCGTGATTTCCCGGGAAGAATTGTGTTGGGCCCGCTTCGTTTGGTAATGTGCTTTGTAAGAGCTAGGCCTAGCAAGCCACATTCTGCTGTCGGTTAATCGCTAGGTTGACACGCACGCACGTTCGGCTGTTGGTTAATCGATGTTTCTATTTGCTGATCGCTCGCCTCCACCTGCGCTGTTCGGCTTCGACTGCCTATCGCGCGAAAACAGACTGGCGGCGGCGGCTGGAGGCTGGCCTTGGCCTCGGCGCGCGGCTGGCGGCGGGATGAGCGGATCTGTCCCGGGGAAGGCAGGAACGGCTTGCAACCTTGCCTACTCGTTCTTTCCTTCGTAATCAGATTAAGTAAGATTGCTAACTGATGTGCCTATCCACACATGTACATCAACCTGTTGAAATTTATATCATGATAAAAATAGTATTCGAACATTCATCGCAACCAAGTATCACAAATTACATCTGCCTCGTGATTTTCTTTAACACACTATTCTATGTTCCATTTATTCCTACAAGCTCTGAATTTATGTGAACTCCGAATCTGTTTTTTATATTGTACTCCCTTCGTAAAGAAATATAAGAGCGTTTGGATTACTAAAGTAGTGATCTAAATATTCTTATATTCCTTTACAGAGAGAGTAATATTTTTTTAGGACATTTGGATGGTAATTTGGATAGCTATACTTTTGCGTGGAATGAGGTTAGTTTGCGAAAGTGCTCTTTTGATCCTGAGCTCATAGCTCCCGCATGAACAGTAAAATTCAAAAAAAAAGTAAAAGTTTAAAAAAAATCTGATTTTTTTTGTGATGAACATGATGAATATTCTAACTGCGTGCAAAGTTTTAGGTTGAAATGACATTCGTGGAGGTCTGGGCAAAAAATAACAAAATTGATGCTCCAAAATGCTTCCAACAATAGTCTTTTTGGACCATCGATTTTAATATTTTCACCTAGACCTCCACGAATGTCAACCTGAAATTTTGCACGCAGTTAGAAAATTCATCAATGTTCATCACAAAAAAATCAGATTTTTTGAAAAAATTTTACTATTTTTTTGGATTGTATTGTTCATGCGGGAGCATGTGAGCTCGGGATCAAATACTCCATGTCCGCTGGCCTGCTTCTATGACTTTCATTGTCAAGTCTCAAATTCATTTTGGTCTATGAAACTGAATATCGATATGTTACATATTAGTCCACTTTGAAACTATATTTTTATGACCTTGTTTTTAAATTCGTTTTTTTTGTTATTAATGTGGATTTCTGGTAACGAAGTTCGGGGCTATTTTATATGTTGTATCTATCAGAACATCACATTTTAGTTTCGACATTAGACACATAGGCTCAAGCTTGCCCAGGCTCTAGAAAAGTTCTGGCTCCGCCACTGCGCACGGTAGAAGCGCGCGCGCACACATGCACGCCACCAAACAGCGTATACGGCACGAGTGTGTGTGTGTGTGTGTGTGTCTACCACTTTGCATCCTTTAGTTGGGGCAATCGA
>NC_041384.1:616770795-616780020 GCF_002162155.2 Triticum dicoccoides | reverse complement strand
CCGGAGAAAAAACCGGTCATCGCCCAAGGCTAGAGAGATGGCCGAGGACGATGGCAAGGCCATCGATGGGGGCGGTTCAGGGAGGGCGGTGCGACGAGGCTGTCACGGGAGCCCCGGCGGCCATGGGCGGCGAGGGATGGGGGTGGGGGGGGAGGGGGAGGCGAGTTGAAACGTTTAGTTTTTATCCAGCGGTTGAAATTGATCCTGGCAAATCGATTGACCCAGTTTCAATATTCAGGCAACTTGCATCTAGCTACACCCTTTAAATAGTTGACCATATTTTTTTATAAAAATGGATTTTACTGACTCAAATAGATCATTAGGGGATACAAAACACAATTAGCACACACCCCACCCCTACATAACTATGATGCACACGGTCAACATTAACACACACACAAAATCACATCGAAAACAACAAAGTCATTCAAGCCAAAGCTATACCTAGGTGGATTAAAAAAACTTCAAAGCAACCAAAACAATGATCAATAAGCTACATTAACAACCATATACACTCTAATCATCTCTTGACATCACAAGTATAACGAGAAAGGTTCTCCAAGAGCAACGCCTTCAGAAAGGGAACGATGCTCAAGCGTCGTCGTCGCCAGATCGAACCGCCAAAGGCTATTTCACCATGAAGACTAAGTCCCCGCAAATCTAAGCAATGCCTCAATAAGGTAATGACACATTGCCAGATATAACCAATTAGGGCTAGACCTCGGGTTCACCCCGGAGCTCGGGATCGATACTTGAGAAGCACCAACAAATCAAAGTCATCATCTGTTGTCACCACCAATTCCCGATCCCGACACCTACATGTGCAATATGGTATTGACATGAACTGCCACACAATGACCATGCTCGCACAAGTAGTCGAGCCACAACAAGATATAGTCAACACCAAAGGCTCGAATAGCAAAGGTTGTCATCGCACATGTGACGGAGATTGATGAGGTAGAAAGGTCACTGGCACTGCCAAAATCCCAATTCGGGATGCTTCGGCAACCCCACACCGTCCTCATGCTCCATCATTCTGTCTGTGGCGACAAAACATAATCATCGTTGCCGCTGGTTATGAAGATCCAAGATCCCCCGTACCGGCACTGCAATCGCCTAGCAGAGCAGGAGCATGTCGTCACCTCCGCGCCCAAGTAAGACAACAGGCAGATGCTGCCGCACGCGTACCTAGTGATAGGATTGTGGCCACCGACGTCGTCACCAGAGACCGCCTACCCATACACAAAATCCACCATTGCTGCTGCACAACCATGCTCTATGCCTCAAGCCATCGCTCATAGGTTGCATCTCATCATTGAGGGCTACCAGACGAAAGACCTCCCTACCGCAGCCTTCATTGACCAGTGTCGGGGCTTAGGCCAACCACTAGTACCAAGCAATGGCAAGGGGAAGGGAGGATGGAGAGGTGGGAGATGGCGGCTTAGGTTTCGATGCCTACGGCTATCAAAAGGGAGGCACATATGCTATGTGGTGCAAGTTTTTTTTACTTTGCATTATATCTGCCACAATAATGTTGTACTTTGTACAATGTCTCATAAAAACATGTTTCAAAAACAATCTGAATAACTTCTTACATGTGTAACAAAAAATTGTACACCTACATATCCTAGTTATGGAACATGATCAATTCCTTCGATTTCGTCTCTTCAAGGATCGACTCAATTCCAAGAGCAACCTCTTCAAGAAAACCATCACCCCTTTTGCAAAAAAAAAATTCACCCCAACGGCCACTGCTGCCCTAGATGCGAGGCTCCAGTTGATGACGACCTTCACATGTTCAGTACCCAGTAGCCATCCAGATGTGGGATGCCCTACTTCACCCGGTGCCACCCTCCATCGAGCTCATTTGGGTTGTCCCCACGCTGTCGGATCTCCATGACGATATTTCGCCATCGATTGCTCTTTCCTTGTTATGGAAGATTTGGGATTCCAGAAACATGCTTGTCTTTGGCAACGAACTCCACTTTGCAAGGACCAATGTTAGAAATTTAGCTAGCGACTTCACTCTTTGAACTTTCAGATACGAAAGTGTCTCTAAGAAGGATGCCTTCATGCCATGGCGTCAATACCTCTCTTCACGCTCTAGCGCACAATTGGAAAGCTCGCCTTTTACTCGTCTTTGAGTAATGCATTCGGGTATGTATCCTCTCCCCTTAGTGATTTGTCAAAAATTCAATTCCTCCGGTTAAAATAATTCATACATGTCTGAAAAAGCAAGACATATATTCAACAAAACTGAATCTTGTTACCATTAGCTAGCACTCTCCTCTTTTACCTCTTGTGCTTGGTTGAGAGGCCACAAACTCCACCAAGGCCCAATCACAAGCATCCACTTTCTTTTTGCTCATCTCCTCAAGGCCTCCAACGGTGGAGGCGGAATAAACTCCGGCCACTTTTTGTAGCCGCCCGGAATTTGATACTCCCCCGGTCCTCCCCTATATAGGCGCGCCTCCTTCCACCTCCCCCCTTCGCCACTTTCCTGCCTTCCTCCATTGCTCGCCGTCCCTAAGCCAGCTCAGGTAGCAGCAACTAGAGCCGACATGATGGCGGAGGCGTGGGCGGACGTGCTGCCGCCGCCGGCGCCCTACTTCGCCGGGCAGCCGTGCTGGGCCGTGCAGCCGGAGCGTCGCGGAGGGGGCGCGTGGACGCTGGAGGAGAACAAGGTGTTCGAGGAGGCGCTCGCGGCGATCGACCTGGACGCGCCGGACCGGTGGGAGATGGTCGCGCTGATGCTGCCCCGGAAGACGGTCGCCGACGTGGTGAACCACTACCGGGCCCTCGAGAACGACGTGGGGTTCATCGAGGCCGGGCTGGTCCCGTTCCCTCACTACGACAGCTCGTCCCCTTCGTCCGGGTTCACCCTGGACTGGGACGGCGGCGCCGCCGGCGCCGGCGGGTTCAGGCGCGGCTACTGCCTCAAGCGCGGGCGTGCCGACCAGGAGCGGAAGAAGGGCGTCCCGTGGACGGAGGAGGAGCACCGGTAAGCCGCCATCTTCGTGATCTTCTTCTTGTGCTTGGATTCTTGGTGGCGGAAATCTGATCGCGTTCGTGCTCCGCGTGCAGGCTGTTCTTGAAGGGGCTGAAGAAGTACGGGCGAGGGGACTGGAGGAACATCTCCCGCAACTACGTGACGAGCCGCACGCCGACGCAGGTGGCCAGCCACGCGCAGAAGTACTTCATCCGGCTCACCTCCGGCGGCAAGGACAACAAGCGCCGCTCCAGCATCCACGACATCACCACCGTCAACGTGCCCGACGACGACGACCGCGGCAGCCCCTCGGGGTCCCCGCCGTCCGCGCTCACCACCGTCGACACGAAGCCCTCGCCGCCGTACGGCGGGCAACGGCACGCCTTCGTGCCGTCGACGCTGCAGCCGGGGACGCTCGGCGGCGGCCACCCCTACGGCAGCGTGAAGCTCGAGCACCAGGGCTCGTTCATGGACGGCATGGTCGTCGACCTCGACGAGTCGCTCCTCCTGCAGATGCAATGCGGCCAGCTGTGACGGAGCTTTCTCGCCGCGGCGAAGCCCGCACGGAGGACAAAACAGCGGCGGGCACCTATCACCATCATCGCATCCACGGGCGTGCTTGCCTCGAGAGCAGTTTGGTTGCAGAGTCGCTGTGCTCGTGTCTCTCTCGACCGACACCCAGATGATGGAACGCAAGCCAAAACATCTGAGAGCGACGCGGCGGTGCTGAGCGTACGTGCAGGTCTGCGTCCATGGAGGAACCTCAAGAGCCCATCGACGTGCCGTCCCGTGTACATAATTCCGCCACACCCAAGAACCTCCACTGTACCGAAAAATATATCCTGAAATAAGGCTTCGATGAAGCTTGTGCTCCGGTCAGGAGCTAGCCAGCGCCGGCCTGAAAATTGGTTCGAACTTCGAAGTTCGAGCGTTTTCTCTGTCTATTGTACTAGTCCAAATGAGATCCGTCGCCATTGTTGCTCCCTCCGCCTGCCTCCCCGTGACAAGTTTCGATTTGGCTTCGCCCTCTCCGTGCGCTCACCTGAAATCCTCCATGCCATGTGCTGCCGGCCTGGCCTGGCGACCGGGCTTCTCATTAATGCCGATCTGGTTCCGTCCGTCGTCTCCGCCACAAATATTGAATTCTCGTCTTCGCAGGCCCGGGCATAAACTAGTCCGCCTCGTGCTCCTTGCTCCGGCTGCCCTGCCCGCCCATGCGCAGGTGCCGGGCTCCGTCCGCCCTGGCGATCCCGTCCGCGCCACCTCTGGCTGGCTGACTCCCAGTTGGCCAGTGGCCGGGAGAAAGAAAGGAGGGGAGTATCATTTTGATTCGTCAATCAGGTCGACGGCAAGTGCCGTGCCTTGCCTGATAGTGGCTGGCACGCTGCACGCAGCAGCAATATACGTACTGTAGGAGTATACGGTGGTATGAGTTGGAGGCCCACCGAGACGGACCAGCGAGCGGGCGAGCGAGCCAAAAGAAAAGCATCACATGCCCCAACAGCAGCGAATCCCGTGTCCTTCTCGCTGTCGTCTCCCTTTTCGTCCCCTTCCTCGGCGCGGCAACGGCCGGCCCTGTGCGCTCGCACCATTCCTCGTCAGTGGCGGTGGGCGCACGCTGTCGAGGGCACGGGCACGGCGGCAATAGTGAGCCTCACTGCACTCGTTCGTCCACTCATCACCCAGTTTGCCCGCACAGACGCCTGGGCCTGGCCCTCGCCATCTCCGGACGTACTGCGTGCCGGCCGGCCGGTCCCCAGAGCTCCAGTGGCGCACAGTGATTGTCTGTTACGCTCTGGAGGCGGTTGCAGCGGGCGCGCTCGTAGCATGTGGCCGCAGGGAGCAGGTCCCCGGCGCCGACGGAATGCATGGTGAACCGTCGTCGGCGCCGGTGGCTGGATCGGGCGGTGCCTCTTGGCTCGTGGTGGTGGGTGACTCAGCGCTCGCGGGGGGGAGATTCAGCTCCGTGACTTGTGTCACGTCGCTCTTTTGGCGGAGCACCTGACGTCCCGACCTGACCACCCCGCTTTCCTCCCCGGCGAATCATTCGCCCTCGCCCACTGCCCGGCCAATTCCATCAGCGTCCCCAGATCGCATTACCGGCTATAATAATACGGCGAGCCGGCCAATGGGCCGCCTGGTCCGGCCACGACAACGCCGAAAAAGCGGACCTGAAAACTAAGCAGGACTAGCTAAAACCTCATCATCAGCGTCTCAAAGCTCCGCATCAGATAGACCTGAGCTACCAGTCTCTGAACTGAATCCCACGGGGAGGAGGTGGTTGGTGTCCCCTCTGCCGCTAACCATCTGGCTTTCTTTAGCGGCCGGCCGGCCGGCCCTTGCTGCTCTGCCGCCGCCATCATGGCCTGCCCCATGGCCTCCCGGTGCCGCGCGCACTGGCACTGGCTCCAGCCACGCGCCGAGGGGCCAAAAGCACCCCGGCGCAGCGCAACTTGCGACTTTGCGAGGCGGTGGGGCTCCGCGCAAGATTCATGCAAATCCAACGCGACCACGCACGCACGCAGGGCCGGTGAAGTGGGCGCCCCGTGTGCCGGCCGGCCTAGCTCGGTGCCTTTCCGTGCCCTCGCTTTCGCTCCCTGCTTTCCCATTTGTCTCGTTTCTCTCCTCGTCCCGGTGAAGCGGCAGCGGTAATAACTAACCACGGCGGAGGCACCGGCGCTGGCTACTACAGCTTGTTGCTCGTGCGGGGTGAAAGTGGCGGCACCGCGGGCGGCGTCGCTTTCGGGTCTCTGTGTCCTCCATTTCCGCTGGGGCGCGGTGGTGACCGCGGAGGTCGACGGCATGGACGCCGCCGCGCTTTCGGGCGTGTCATGTCCGCGTTCCGCCTTTGCGCAAGTATTCAGATTCTGCAGCTGCAAATGGGCGATATAATTGAAGGGTTTCAGAGGTCGAGCGCGGAGGTTCCAGATTCCGGTTAGCCTTTGCCGCCCAGGACCACGAGGATGTGCATGCCGCAATACCGGCGAAACCTATCATAGTCCCGGAGAAAGAGAAAGCTATGTGTTGTTAGTGGCCTGTCCATGCCAGAGTCTGCATTTCTGTTATTCTCAACGGCTCTTGCCATCAGCTTTTAACGTTGCCTTTCATACGAATATATGTCGGCAAGAAACGTATAAATAAAGAAAATACTATGTTTCATGGCAATCCTAATTCACTATATTCAACTTGGCCAATAATAATGTCATCGGGATTGCTAAATCTCGGTCGACTGAGATTTAACGAAGTCTTAGTTGATGCTATATTCGTTAGACCTTACATGGAGATCCGTGTAATTTTTTTTTTAAATATTTCCTTTTTATGCGATAATTACCAGAGTTAAAGGTAGCAGAAATTCTTTGGTTAGTATCATTCTCTGAAAAAGATAACTGTATTTTTCTTCAGTTGAGGACATGGTGCGTGTACCTGTGATCCAACTCTGAAGTGGAAGGGTTAGAGATTCATCTTGAGAAGATCCGACGAACTCCTGCACCTCCGCCGTACTTCACCGGCATGCTCCTCATGGGTTCGTGGCTGATGCCTGGGCAGCTCAAGGATTGCACACTTCACATCGGCTACTGTAGTCTGTAGAGTAGCAGAACCATTGAACTGGGCAAGTAGACGGTGCCCGTCAGGAAACCTACTGCAATAGTTGTTCAGGAAAAGGGCAATCAGAACACTGTCCATATGTGATATGTCTCAACATAAAGTTAAAACAACTACTGAATAATGGAAGTGCACTGCTCAAGAACAAAGCATAGCAGCCATCAGCTAGTACGTATGCACAACGTCACAGCAAAATTATTCCACTCAATTATGGCTGTTTCTGAACATGCTCTGTTCATGAACAATGGGTAATCTGTCGTCATATTCAGCATCTCCATGTACCAATGCAACTGATCAACTGGCCGGAATAATGCGGCGGATAAAGATGCCAGAAATTTGTCGTGTCGAATTCCCACAGCCAGATATCAGAGTGATCAGTCTGCAGGTAAGGACATTTTATATGCTCAAATAATTAACAGGCATTTATTCTTGAAAAAACAGACTTTTGGAAGCTCCTAAGAGATACGGTGCAGCAGTCAGACATGCATGAGGAAAGAGTGACAATGGCACGGTGATGGTTACAGGTCTGACCTCTTAGTGAGGTATTGTCAAAAAAAAAATTACAGTAACAAACCTCGAGGGCTTCATGATAGCACAGAAGCAGCGTGATGCAAGCATTAAAAAAGAGAGAACGATTACAAACCAATAGAAAAATAAAAACCAAGGCACAAGCACTAATAACAGTTTGTGTCTTATAGCACAAACTGAGGCCGGGACAGAGTGTGTTCCAAGCATATTTAGGAAAAGAATGCCGTAACACTTTAGTGACAAAAAAGAAATCAAATTCCCAGATTATGAAATTGGTTGCATTATAGAGAAGGGACCACCTATCACTCCCATCATAGATTTAACTTTGTTCACTACACCTGGTTGCCCTTTCAGCTAGCAGAAATGCCAAAGGTCCAACGTTACATCAATTACAAGGATCTAACTTAAAGCAAGATTGTACCACACACCGATCTCTACTATGACACTGACATGTACAAATTTTTAGGAAGAAACATGCATTGTCCATTGTACCTGGCATTTTCTAACCTCAAACCAAAAGAGCAAATGTCGTTTCACTGTGTAGCTTTCTTTCTTTTCGGCAAATTTGCTTGCTATGAGAAGAATGTTCAAGTAAGCGAACTATCTCCGAGGCCTATGGAGACTAGAGTGGCTAGTGAGAAATGAAAAAAAAAAAGTCGTTTTCATACAATTGGTGGCTCCATCTTTTTCTAAAGTTTGCATAGTTTCATAACTTCTTTTGTCCCATCGGAATAGATAAGAGCAAAAAGATCGCACTAATATCTCGCGTTTCTGAATAGCAGGTTGACTGAACTCTCCTACTAAAGCCTTTTTCAGCAGATCAAAATATCTGAAGTGACAATCCAGAATTTCCCTTCACTCTTTGTCTGCAACTATGCGTAGATGGGCTCAACTGTGGTCAAATATAAGACAGAGCTATGCGGTTCTGTTGAATCAATAGTGGCATGCAAGGTTCTAGTTTTCTTGCAAGTGTTCTAGTTTTCTACTCCCTCCGTCCCAAAATTCTTGTCTTAAATTTGTCTAGATACGGATGTATCAAGTCACGTTTTAGTATTAGATACTTCTGTATCTACACAAATTTAAGACAAGAATTTTAGGACGGAGGGAGTATCTGGTTTGAACTTAACACTCTCGAATCCAAAGCTGTCTACGCATGATTGTAGATAAACAGTCTCCCTCAAAATGACAGAGTAGTATCAAAAGCTCAGAATGAATGCTGTGGGAGTTACAGTATTGTTAACACTATAACTTTATGCAAGAAGTTTCTCGTTTAACTTTTTCACTGTTCACTCAATAGAAATATTAATGGAAACAGTTTGCTTTATCTTCTGTTTATGCTAGATTTTTATCACTCTCAGCGTGTCTGAATTTCATATCCAATAGAGCATAAAGGATTATACTTAGCGTTTCAAGCATTTATCAGTAAGCATTCAGTTGAGTCAGTATCAAACAATAAGCCGTCATTTGAAACCTCTTCATGCATACAAAACCAACGGTTTGAAAGATATCCGCTGTACATGCTCCTTTGCTTACAATCTGGCAAAACCAGTAATAGTGGCACATGAACAGGACAAGGAAATATATCACGCTCTGCATTTTGAAGTAAAAAATATGGTGCGATTCTGGTTCGAAAGGCAACACACATGTTGATATTAGAAACTGAAAACATCTAAAAAGTATCCCCTTTAGTTAAGCATATCCACACCCCTGGTGATTGTGATTAACAGGGCCTGCAGATGTCAAGGACCTCGGTGACCAAGGCAGCAGGATCTCGACTACGTAGCTCGTAGTCTCGGTGGATAGGAGCGCTAGGGGTTTTGCCTAACTGCTCAATGGTGACGGAGATGAGATTAAGAGTAGAGGGAGAGATAGGAGATAATGATTTATTGCTTGACCTCAAAGAGTGTTGATTACACGATATATAAAGGCCCCATGGGCTGCTAACAAACTGGAAACTATGCCTAACAAACTACTCCTTTATTCTAGGAACCAATGCATACGGATCAGGACTCCTGCCCCGATCACGCCTCGCTCGTTGTGGCCGTCGGCTGTTGCTCCTGGTCGCGTGGCCCGCGCCTGTACGCAACGCCCCACATGACATCTCT